>NC_083839.1:1006427-1111228 GCF_015708825.2 Lethenteron reissneri
TGGTGACGATAAGCCACTTCGTGTGCGCTATCATTTTCGTTGGCCAGGTCGCTTCTGAAAAAGAGCTATTATAGCAACTTAGTCGGACTTATCTGGTTAAATAAATAAATAAATTTGTTGATAGTTTTAAATCGTTTTTTAAAATAGTTCCACTCCAGGCTAGAAGGCATGAGGCTTCTCGGCCATCTCCCGTTGCTCATGGACTCATCTCCCGTTACTCATGGACTCATCTCCCGTTACTCATGGACTCATCTCCCGTTACTCATGGACTCGTCTCCCTCCCGCGTCTCCCTCCCACAGACGAACAAGAAGACATCTTCCCCGTTCTTCAGAAAAGTAAGTTTGCACCCTGCAGTCGATTTAGTGACCTGAGAATTTGTAACGCGCGGGTTGCCCCTTTAGCCTGCTGGTGGTGCCGGTGGTGGTGGTGATGGTGGTGGCGGTGGCGGCGGTGGCGGTAGTAGCGGCGGCGGCGGTGGTAGCGGTGGTGGCGGTGGTGGTGGTGGTGGTGGCGGTGGTGGTCGCGGTGGCGGCGGCGGTGGTGGTGGTGTTGGTAGCGGCGACAGTGGTGGTGGTGGTGGTAGTGGCGGTGGTGGTGGCAGTGGTGGTGATGGTGGCGGCGGTGGTAGTGGCGGTGGTAGTGGTGGTGGTAGTGGCGGTGGTACCGGTGGTGGTGGTGGTAGCAGTGGTGGTGGTGGGAGTGCCGGTGGTGGTAGTGGCGGTGGTGGTGGTAGCGGTGGTGGTGTTGGTGGCTGCGCTGCTGCACGTGTCTGTCTATAGTCCAGCTCTGCTCAGGCAGCAGCAGCAGCGGTGAGGGTTGGTGGCTCACCGCACACACCAATGTTGTGAAACTCCCGATCCATGGGTCATCGTCGAGGAGGAGGAGTAGGTGTCCTACACCGGCTTGCCAAGATAAGGGCGGTACAGCCCAGTGTGGACTAATCTCCACACGTTCAGATACTGACGAGCACAAGGCAGCAGACATCGTGCTGCTCGCAGCAGACATCGCAGCTATCGCAATATTCACCTGAAGACGACCGCTTGTGTTGCGTTCGAAACGTCGTGATTTTTTGTTGTTGTATTTCTACCTACGTGACTTTTACGAAAGAACCAAAGAGTGAGGACAGAGTGTGTCCCCCCCTCCCCCATCACACGCATGCATTTTTCTCCAGGTGCTCCGGTCTCCTGCTGCGTTAATTGGCCGTTGACACCTTCATATGTAGAGGACCGCAGAGCTTGGAGCAATTGTTGGTAGCGCCCGGCTCCTCGTCGCGAAGCTCGTCTGGGCGCCACGGTGGCTAGGAGATGTTAACTACCTTGCCTGGTGTACAGGAGGTCGTGGGTTCGATCCCGACCCTGACGCCTGCTGCTGTATATTTGGAGTTTGCGTGTCTCTCTCTCATCATCATTATCACGGTGGCGAGGAGATGTTAACTACCTCGCCTGGTGTACAGAAGGTCGTGGGTTCGATCCCGACCCTGACGCCTGCTGCTGTATATTTGGAGTTTGCGTGTCTCTCTCTCATCATTATCATCACGGTGGGGAGGAGATGTTAACTACCTCGCATGGTGTACAGGAGGTCGTGGGTTCGATCCCGACCCTGACGCTTGCTGCTGTATATTTGGAGTTTGCGTGTCTCTCTCTCTCATCATCATCACGGTGGCTAGGAGATGTTAACTACCTCGCTTGGTACACAGGAGGTCGTGGGTTCCATCCCGACCCTGACGCCTGCTGCTGTATATTTGGAGTTTGCGGTGTCTCTCTCCCCGTGGTCGCGTGGATTTTCCTCTGGGTCCGTCGGTTTTTTTTTCTCTCCACATTTAGAGTATTTGGCTGCTGTACATTTCCACATGGTAGGCCACTTAGTTGAGCTAGCATTTGTGATAGCCAGATCGCTTCTGAAAACGAGAACGACAGCTCAGTGAGCCTTACCAGGTAAAGTAAAAAGAATAGTTTTTCATAATGTAGTCTGTGGTTCCTCCTCCTGACGCCTCTGAGTAGCCCCCCCCCGTCTCTATGAGAGCCAGCGAATACCGTGCGGAGATGGTGCAGTAGAGTATTTGAAGTGTTGAGTATTATCACGGTAATTATAGTTGCACGCGTGCCGCGTCGATCCTCTATTGCCACGCAATGCTGATGTCGCTCTCTCGCTGTGCACTTCAGAAAGTCCCGATGAGTTCTACGGCCTCATGGGACGATCGGCTGACATCGGTAAGCGCTTGAGATCAGCACACACACACACAGGGACATGTACACATAGGGACACAAGGACAACGATCCCCCGTATAACCTTAACAGACTGTAGGGGCAAGTGCTGTTAGCGAGCACCTATGAAGGCCGCAACGGTACACGAGGGGGTGGGTAGCCAGCACCACGCCCGACCGCCTTTGTCTCCCTAGTGGTGATGTTTATACACCGCACCAGGTACTCATTTGAGGCTGAGTCGACCTAGGGGATGCCCAGGACCGGTTCAAATAATCGTCACCGGTGTTGGCCGTGAGCGGGAATCGAACTCGGGTCGCCGGGTTCATAGCGCAGCGTAGCGCTAACCGCTACACACGTGCGCGTGCGTGCGCTCTCTCTCCCCGTGTGTGTGTCTGTGTGTGTGTGTCTGTGTGTGTCTGTGTGTCTGTGTGTGTGTCTGTGTGTGTGTGTGTCTGTGTGTCTGTGTGTGTGTCTGTGTATGTGTGTCTGTGTGTGTGTCTGTGTGTGTGTGTCTGTGTGTCTGTGTGTGTGTCTGTGTGTGTGTCTGTGTGTGTGTGGGGGCCGTTGGCCCCCGGGGTCCCTCCCGCCTGCATCCCCTATTCCGTTTACGTTACCCCACCTCCCTATTACTCGCTACGGTTTCGCCGGCATTCGAATGCGACGCCCCTACTGTTACAGCCTCGCGCCGCGCTCCCACGCTGCGAGCATACGTGCGCACATCATCGTCAATCAAACGCCGTGCTCGCAGTATAGCCCTGTGCGGCACGTTACCAATGCGCATCCGTATCCGACATGTAACGAACGTATGCACACACACACACGCCGCTCCGTGCACTCCAACTCCACACCAACTACGCAAGTTATGATCGCGCACCTGTATCACACACGGAGTGAACACACGCGACACCCACTCTTGCGCCGCTCTGCGCAGCGCTCGCCGTCTGCTGGCCGCTTGCGTTATGATCGCGCACCTGGGGTACGCCTATTACGCACGCCGCGAGCTTACGCACACACAGTACCACACGCGTTCCCACACGCAACCCGCGCGCTCAGCTCCGCGCAGCGCTCACTCACGTGGCGAACCACTGTGCACACAGCGCACCCACACGCTCACACCGCACGACAAGATCACGCGAGACCACGCTTCACTATTAATGATTTATTATATGCTACCTGCGAATTGATGTGGAATCAGTGAGTCGACGAGGCTGGCCTATTCCACTAAACCTGTACTTATTCCCTATTTATCGGCTTACGATACCCTACTTCACCTCCCCACTCACTGCTTGGTGCCCGCGGAGGTTCGCTGCTCTCTGCGCTAACAGCGTACCTCGATGCGTCGCACGGACGTCCGGGTCGCTGGCTGGAAGTCCTGCTGGTCCGCTGGCCTGGAGAGAAGGGGCGATTTTCCCTCTGCGCCCCTCTATTTATCCTCCCTACCTCCAAAGGGGATGCTGCGCTGAACAATGGGCTCGTGCACCCCAAGCCCGCGCACGGCAGTCCCCAGGCGCTGTTGATATGCTAATCAGTGTGCTGCGTGCAAGGCGTAAATCCTAATTAATCCCTTACCCTCCCTAACAATAGGGCCTGCGCGCTCAAGCGCAATTATCCCAACCCTCCATGACTATGCGCAACAGCCCCTGTGACCCCGCTATTCATGCTGTCTCGTGCCTCCCGTGCTTGCCCCGTCGACTCGTGGGGGTGTGTGTGGGGGGAAATGCGCCTCAACCGCGGTGGCCGAATGCCCCACGCCGCGACCACACCATATTAAGGCCGGCAGCAGCGCCGCGGTACCACGTAGCACGGGGGAGGTCATCCAATTCCCTGATCGCCGGAAACCGTGAGAATTAATCCCGATAAGGGTCTCTCGGATAAAAACCGGTCGATCAGGTAACCTTCCCTTCCAGCTCTATGGGGGGGGGGGGGGGGATGCGTGCGGGTGTGTGCTTATGTGGGGCGGGTGATGGGGGGCAGTGCGGTGGGGGAAGCCGGGCGGCTCCCTGGCTCGGCAGAGCGGCCCCGTCGCTGTGGCACCACATAGCCCCCCGGGGTGCCAGTCCCCGTCCCGGGTTGACTCGAGCACCTCGCCTGGGTTGCCCCCACGAGGTATCGCCGCGGGGTCCGCGGGATTCGCCCGGCCCTTGTGGCTGGCCTCGGGGGTGGCGGCTCCGTCTCCTGGGGCTCCGGCGGTGGTCTCCTCCTCCATTCCAACGGCTCCCCTCGGCCCCTGGCACCTGCGGGCTGGGGAACAAACTCAGAGGCGGTGGGGTTTAAGGGTCGCCGTCCTCGTCGCCCCCGGCCCCGCCCGGGGCCCCTCGGAGCCCTGGGCTCCGTGGGGCCCATATACTGCGCGAGGCCCCCGGGCACGGGGGATGCGGGTACTCCGGGGTTTCGGGGCCTTCGGGTGACGGGGTTCTCTCTCGCCGGGGCCGCTTTCCACGGTTTTAAGCGGCGGACATTGACCACCGTCTCTCGACCCCTCTCCCCGCCATCAATTAGTACCGTCCAGGGGGAGATCTGTCGCACCACGGTCCAGGGTCCCCGCCAGTAGGTCGTCAGTTTCCCCACCTGCCCGGCCCCGACGCGAGGGGTGTGTAGCCACACCTTAGCACCTGTCAGGAATAAGGGGGGTTCCATGCGGGGTCGGGTGCCCTGTTCCTGCCGCCGATGCGCGGCTTCCCCTTGCGGGTATGCTCGGCCTCGGGCTTCTCGTAGGGTCTCCAACAGGTGTTCCACGGGGCGGCTTCCCTCCGCCGGCTGGGGGGAAGGGACGCCGAATAGCAGATCTGCGGGTAAACGAGACTCACGGCCGAACATCATTAAAAACGGGGTTTGTCCCGTCGACGTGTGTACGGTGGTGGCGTAGGCGAAAAGGGCGTAGGGGAGGTGTTCATCCCAATCCCGTTGATTTGCGGCCGCCATACGTTTGAGTTTCCCCGATAAGGTCTGATTCATGCGCTCCACCATCCCGTTCGCCTGGGGGTGGTACGCTGTGGTTCGGTCCTTCTGGATTCCGAACTCTCGGCACAGTGCCTGGAACAACTCGGCCTCGAACTCGCTACCCTGGTCGGTGAGGACTCGTTCTGGGATCCCGTGCTTAAGTACGTAGTGTTCCACAAATGCCCGGGCCACCACCAAGGCCGTTTTATCAGGGATGGCCACTGCCACGGGGTAGCGGGTGAAATACTCTACTGCGACTAGGATATATCGGTTGCCTCGATGGGATCGCGGGAATGGCCCCTGTAGGTCGATCCCGACCAGCTGATTCGTGCGGCTGACGCGGAACGGCCTTAGGGGTACCTGGTATCGTGCCGGTTTCGGCCCGCACTGCTGACAGGCGCGGCAGCCCTGTACCCAGGCCGCCACGTCTTGTGCCAATTTGGGCCAGAGATACTGGCGACGCAGGGTCTCTCGAGTACGTCGTTCCCCATCGTGGCCCCCGAGTGGGTGGTCATGCACCAGCCGTAGCAGCTGGGGTCGCACCTGGGCAGGACACAGATGCACCCCGGCTGGCCGGCCTCGGTTAACTCCCGTACCACTCCGTTCTGCACACACAACCGGGCATACAAACCGCTCCAGGGTCCTGGTAGGGCGCTCTTTTCCTCCCGCAGTGCCGCCTCCACTGCCGCCAGATCCGGATCTCGCTGCTGGGTCTGTCTCAGCTGCTCGTCGTTTAGGCCCGGGAAGGCGCAGCCGACGTCCTCCTGGATCCGTCCAATCGGGTCCCGAGCCGCGGGTCCCGCGCTTGCCGGGCGGTCGACGGGATCCTCAGTGCCACCTGTGAGCGTTTCCGTGGCGCACACTGCACTCTCTCTCGCTGGGGGGGGGTCAGTGGCCGCGGCCTCTCGGGGGTCCGTTGCCTGCCGGCAGCGTCCCCCCGTGAAACACGGGCAGGCCTCCTCCGCCCTCGTCTCGGCGTACACCGTGGGTCGCCTCGACAAGGCGTCCGCGTTTGCATGCGTCCGGCCAGCCCGATACTCGATTTGCAGGTTGTACTCCTGCAACTGCGCCAACCACCGGGCCATCTGCCCCCGCGGCTCCTTGAATGTAAGAAGAAACTGCAGAGCATAATGGTCAGTGCGGACGCGACATCTCCTGCCGTACAAATACGGCCGGAACTGTTTGCATGCGAAAATCACGGCGTACAACTCTTGGCGGGTCACGCAATAGTTCAGCTCGGCCCCACTCAAGGTCCGGCTGGCGTACGCGATGACTCGTTCCGTTCCATCCTGTACCTGTGACAACACCGCGCCCAGCCCGCTGCTGCAGGCGTCGGTGTCCAAAATAAAATCGGTGGTAAAATCGGGGAAAGCGAGGGTGGGGGCGTGGGTGAGGTGATCTTTGAGAGTGGTGAAGGCCGTCTGGCAGGCCCCCGTCCACTGGTAGGGGTGCTTAGGGGAGGTGAGTTGGGTGAGAGGGCGTGCAATCTCGCTGAATCCCTTTACAAATCGACGATAATAGGTGGCGAGCCCCAAAAATGATCTGGTCTCCGTCAGATTCCTTGGCCGTGGCCACTCCACTACGGCGCGTACCTTCTCCGGATCGGTGCGCACGCCTGCCTCGCTGACGCGATGCCCGAGGTACCCCACCTCGCGTTGTGCGATGTAACACTTACGTGGCTTGAGCTTGAGATGAGCCGCTCGCAGTCGCTGGAACACCTCGCGAAGCCTGGACCAATGCTCAGACAAAGATCTACTGAACACTATCACATCGTCCAAGTAAATCAGGCACTGTTCCCACTGCAAGCCCCGCATCACCAACTCCATCAACCGCTGGAACGTCGCGGGCGCGTTAGTGAGTCCGAACGGCAACACTCGAAACTCAAACAGGCCCATCGGGGTGGTGAATGCGGTTTTCGGCCGATCCTCCTCCGCCATCTCCACCTGCCAGTACCCGGACGCGAGATCGAGGGTGGAAAAATATCGCGCTCCGGCGAGGCTGTCGAAGGTGTCGTCGATGCGGGGTATGGGGAAGGCATCGCCGAGCGTGACTGCATTTAGTTTACGGTAATCGACGCAGAACCGGGTTGACCCATCCTTTTTCGTTACTAGTACCACTGGGGCTGACCAGGGGCTCGCCGAGGGCTGAATTATGTTATCGCGAAGCATGTCCCCAACTGCCTCTTTGATTTGGGCGCGTTCGGGTGCGCCCACTCGGTACGCAGGGAGTTTGATGGGTCGGGCTGCACCGGTGTCAATTTGGTGCTTAACAAGATCGGTCCGACCCACGTCCGAGTCGTGTTCACTGAACACGTCGGCATACTCCCGCAGTAACTCGCGCAGCCGATCGCCCTCTCCCTTAGGTAAATCCGCCCATGGTACATGTAACGCGTCGAGCAGGGGAACGACCTCGGCTCGGGGAGTCGGGCCGACTCGCCAGGCCAGGTCCTGCTCACCCTCAGGACGACCGGGGTCCTCAGCCCAGAGTGCGAACACCGAGTCGTTAGAGTGGCGTGCGTGCAGGGGGTGTACTGTGGCTATCGGGGTGCGCCGTCGCAGTATCGCTGGGGTATTGTGGGGGTTAAACATCCGCATAAACAATCGGTCCCCATCTGCGTTTACCAACGTGGCGGATCCCACAACCCCATACCGTTTTGCCAACTCCGGGTGAGGAGTTAGCATTACCTCCCCTTCCACCAGCGACGTGGCCCCCGTGATCCCCGCCACCAGCTCCCGCAGCCAGTCGCCAGGAGTCACCGTTTCTGTGGGCGTTGTTGCTGGAACCTGTGTGGAGATCACTCGCTCGCCATTATTCTCACAGCTTGTTTGTGTCGGGGCTACGTCGATTTCACCCCCCGGTGGTCCCCTCTCTAGGGGGGCCTTAGTGTTTGACCTTAGCTCTTGTCTAGCTCGGGCGACCTGAGGACAGTCCCTCACTAGATGCCCTCGGCGATCGCACATATAACATGCCCGGGGAGGGGTGGCGGCTCCGTAGTGGGCTCTCTGCCCACTCCCTCCTCCCCCAGTGCGCTGCTGCTCATACTCTGCTCTAAGTCGCGCTATCCTTCCAGTTAGCCCTCCTACCTGTGGAGTCTAGTTCCCCCATCTCGGATCGGATGGTTCTCAACGGAGGATTGCAGTTGGGTCATATTTGTATCTGTTTCCTCGCGTACCTGGGTTACCTGGCCGGAGACATCCTTTATACCCGTTTGTATACCGGCAACCCATCCCGGGGTTGTCTCGCGGGACACTGGAGGCTCTCTTTCCCGGCCCCTTACCGTCCTCGCGAGCTCCTGTTCCTCCTCCTCGTCTTCCGAGAGCAGGCTCGCAATGACGCGCTCTCGTCCCAGCCCCCGGAGCTGCGCGCGTTCGCTGTGAATTCTTTCACACTTACGTGCGCGCTCGACAAGGGCGTTAAAGGGAAGACGTGGGCAGCTATGTCTGGCTGCCACCACGCCGTGCGAGACAGGTACCGCTGGATTTTCTCGGCGGCCAGTTCCTCAATAACATCAGTTGCGTACCCCGGGCGTGCGATCTTTGTTAACTCGCGCACATCCTCGGCGTAATCACGTAGATCTTCGCCAGGTTGGCGACGGCGCGCCTCTAAGGCCGATTTTGCTTCCTCCTCGTCACGCGTGCCGAAACGCTGATCGAGTCGGCGCATCAGCTCCTCTAGCTGTGTCTGTGCGCTCGCGGGTAACGCTTCTACAAAATCGGCTGCCCGCCCATCAAGATTCATATTAAGTTGACGTACTGCCTGCGCGTCCGTCCATCCATTAATTTCCTTGGCCCCTAAGAGATTGCGGGCGAATGCCTTCCACGAAGGGGCCCCCGGGCCGGTAAATATTAGTCTTATTTTAGCGTGAGGTAACGCGGGGGTCCGTACCGCTTCCGACACCAATTTGTGGGGGCCGTTGGCCCCCGGGGTCCCTCCCGCCTGCATCCCCTATTCCGTTTACGTTACCCCACCTCCCTATTACTCGCTACGGTTTCGCCGGCATTCGAATGCGACGCCCCTACTGTTACAGCCTCGCGCCGCGCTCCCACGCTGCGAGCATACGTGCGCACATCATCGTCAATCAAACGCCGTGCTCGCAGTATAGCCCTGTGCGGCACGTTACCAATGCGCATCCGTATCCGACATGTAACGAACGTATGCACACACACACACGCCGCTCCGTGCACTCCAACTCCACACCAACTACGCAAGTTATGATCGCGCACCTGTATCACACACGGAGTGAACACACGCGACACCCACTCTTGCGCCGCTCTGCGCAGCGCTCGCCGTCTGCTGGCCGCTTGCGTTATGATCGCGCACCTGGGGTACGCCTATTACGCACGCCGCGAGCTTACGCACACACAGTACCACACGCGTTCCCACACGCAACCCGCGCGCTCAGCTCCGCGCAGCGCTCACTCACGTGGCGAACCACTGTGCACACAGCGCACCCACACGCTCACACCGCACGACAAGATCACGCGAGACCACGCTTCACTATTAATGATTTATTATATGCTACCTGCGAATTGATGTGGAATCAGTGAGTCGACGAGGCTGGCCTATTCCACTAAACCTGTACTTATTCCCTATTTATCGGCTTACGATACCCTACTTCACCTCCCCACTCACTGCTTGGTGCCCGCGGAGGTTCGCTGCTCTCTGCGCTAACAGCGTACCTCGATGCGTCGCACGGACGTCCGGGTCGCTGGCTGGAAGTCCTGCTGGTCCGCTGGCCTGGAGAGAAGGGGCTATTTTCCCTCTGCGCCCCTCTATTTATCCTCCCTACCTCCAAAGGGGATGCTGCGCTGAACAATGGGCTCGTGCACCCCAAGCCCGCGCACGGCAGTCCCCAGGCGCTGTTGATATGCTAATCAGTGTGCTGCGTGCAAGGCGTAAATCCTAATTAATCCCTTACCCTCCCTAACAATAGGGCCTGCGCGCTCAAGCGCAATTATCCCAACCCTCCATGACTATGCGCAACAGCCCCTGTGACCCCGCTATTCATGCTGTCTCGTGCCTCCCGTGCTTGCCCCGTCGACTCGTGGGGGTGTGTGTGGGGGGAAATGCGCCTCAACCGCGGTGGCCGAATGCCCCACGCCGCGACCACACCATATTAAGGCCGGCAGCAGCGCCGCGGTACCACGTAGCACGGGGGAGGTCATCCAATTCCCTGATCGCCGGAAACCGTGAGAATTAATCCCGATAAGGGTCTCTCGGATAAAAACCGGTCGATCAGGTAACCTTCCCTTCCAGCTCTATGGGGGGGGGGGGGGGATGCGTGCGGGTGTGTGCTTATGTGGGGCGGGTGATGGGGGGCAGTGCGGTGGGGGAAGCCGGGCGGCTCCCTGGCTCGGCAGAGCGGCCCCGTCGCTGTGGCACCACATGTGTGTGTCTGTGTGTGTGTGTCTGTGTGTGTCTGTGTGTGTCTATGTGTCTGTGTGTGTGTGCCTGCTGACTCGCCACAGAGCAAGCGCTGAGTCAGAGCAATGGGAAGGCGAGCAAGTGGGAAGACGGCAGCCTCCACTTACCCATGTGAGTGCTTGTCCCGCCGCGGTTCGAATGCGGACCGCCCGCCCGCCCGCCCGGCCGCTCGAGGTCCGGTTCCGTTTCCAGTTTACAGTCGTATCTCGGTACACGTCGTTAATTCGTTCCAGAAGGTGGTAGGACTTATACCGAAAATGACGTGTACCAAACGAATTTTTCCCATAAGAAATAAAGGGAAAGGAAAGAATCCGTTCCAGAGTATAAGAAATGAAATTGTATATGGCACTTTATACATTCATGGGATTGTATAAAATAATTTAGACACTACTTATTACTAAAATGCATACATATGTTAAAATAAATGCGTAAATAAATTAAGGGTTGTGCACTGAACGAGATCTACTGTACAGGCAGACTGAGGAGTGGCACTTTGTTTCAGTCGTGAACGGGGGGTCTACGCGGGTACACGGTGACTCATCACGACCCATACAAGTTCTCGCAAGCGCGTCGTATTCCAAAGCACGCGACCATGGGGAACAAGAGAGACACGCAAACTCCAAAAATACAGCAGCAGTCGTCAGGGTCGGGATCGAATCCACGACCTCCTGTAGACCAGGCGAGGTAGTTAACATCTCCTAGCCACCGTGATGATGATGATGAGAGAGAGAGAGACACGCAAACTCCAAATATACAGCAGCAGTCGTCAGGGTCGGGATCGAATCCACGACCTCCTGTAGACCAAGTGAGGTAGTTAACATCTCCTAGCCACTGTAATGATGATGATGAGAGGGAGAAAGACACGCAAACTCCAAATATTCAGCAGCAGGCGTCAGGGTCGGGATCGAATCCACGACCTCCTGTAGACCAGGCGAGGTAGTTAACATCTCCTAGCCACCGTGATGATGATGATGATGAGAGGGAGAGACGCAAACTCCAAATATACAACAGCAGGTGTCAGGGTCGGGATCGAACCCACGACCTCCTGTAAACCAGGCGAGGTAGTTAACATCTCACCAAGTCGAACGGTTTGTAAGTCGTAACGCAACGATGATGTCGAGTAAATAAAATGTATGCCACTGATTCTGAAGTGATATATACAGGATGGCCCCCAACGTCAGGCCACACGGTGTTGTTTCATTTATTTTATCACTGCCATTAATTTTTGTTGATTATGTATTCAAGTTAATATTTGACCTCGTATCGTTATTAGTCGTGCATTTTTCTTCCTCCTATTTCGGATGACGATTTTCAAAACGGAAAAGGCAAAATAAACCTCGGCTAAAGACGACAGCGCTCAATTGGTTGTTCACAAGCGCTGAACGAGGGGCAGTGGTAACATTAACACATTCCTGCGGGGGGAGCTGGTAGGAACGTTGGGTTGCTCGGTCAATGGCCAGGGTCAACGGCGGCGTGGTGTATTCCGCAAATATTCCCGACTGTGAGGGCGGGCACAAGCCGGCGTGAGTAGGTTAAACGTTGAGTTTTATAAGGGCACCACGGGGTGACCAGCCCCTCCCCACCCAGCCCCTCCCCACCCAGCCCCTCCTCACCCACCCCACCCAGCCCCCCCCCACCCTCCCCACCCAGCCCCTCCCCACCCTCCCCACCCAGCCCTACCTTCCCCACCCAGCCCCTCCCCACCCAGCCCCTCCCTCCCCACCCAGCCCCTCCCTGCACGACGGACGGACGGACACAATAATCCCCTGTGGGCTGGTGTAACCAGGAGGTTCTTACCAGTGAAGTATGGGAATTGACGGCAGGAACTTCTTGACGGGTAACACACTTTTATTAAATCCTTTAGGTATCACAATACAACGTGTGGTCTCTCTTCTTCCTCCGACACACTCCACTAATCTCGTGTAAGCTCTAGGCCTCTGGCTACACCCGATACACTTGACTCGTGTAGACCCTATGCCTCTGGCTACACACAATATACTCGACTCGTGTAAGCCCTATGCCTCTGGCTACACAATACACTCGACTCGTGTAAGCCCTATGCCCTGGCTACACATAGTACATTCGGCTCGTGTAGACCTATGGCTACACCCACTACACTCGCCTCTGGGTTACACAGAGTCCCGGTCCCCTTAGGACAGCGGGGCTAGGTACCGCAGGGCTCTAGGTCTTCATCCCCGTCTTCCTTCTTCGCTGGTTACACACTGCCCTTACGCCTGTGTGCATCCCCTTTTATAGCCCCTGCTCACGAGGGACGGAGCTGATGCGGCGTCGACGTGAGCGTCGTTCCTTAATGACCCAATCACGACGCACTCTCTCTACGATCCGCTTTCCCCAGCGCGTGTTAACATTACTCCACCAATCACACTGCGCTGCCACCTGATCACTCCCTCTCAGCGCGTCACCGCCCACAGCCAATCGGTACCCCGTAACCCACGACCCCGCGCTGACCCCTGATCCTCCACCGTCAGCGCGCGTCACCACCTACACAGCCAATCATCACGCACTGTGCATACGATCCTTAATCCCAGCGCGTATCACCTCTACATCACCCCCTCCCACATAGCTTGCAGCCGGCCCGGCTGTTAACCTACAACACAACATAACGCAACGCAGTAATAAAGAACTCCACATCCCAGTGTGCCCCGTAACACAACAACAACAACATAACACAACCTTAAATATGAAGCAATATACAGCCCGACGAACAACACAATAAAAGCGAACACCGTAAAACGAACGCGCCAAGTGTCACTGTGACCCACGCAGTGCCGAGGCGCTCCGGCTGCCTCGACTCCGCACGTGGTAGGTTACACAAAGTAGCGCGACCTAGCGCGAGTCCGTCTGGCCGGTCCGTCGTATGGAACGGGACGTTGGCGACCGTCCGGTGTCTCCGGCAGCTCTAGACGGCACGGGTCGGGCCTGGAAGGACCGGCCCCGCCGTGAAGATCCGGCCGCCGGTGGTCGGCAGCAGTCAGTTCCGAGACACCTGGGAGCGGATCAGGCGGAGACATGTGAGGAGCAGGCAAGGACAATTCCCCCTCAGGGTCGTCGGTCACGTCACATGCTCGGCCCTCACGACACAAGGGGAGGCCATACGGAGGCGAGAACGGTTTCAGTCGGGAGGGGTGGACGTACCAACGGCGTTTCCCCCATTTTATCTGAACGCACTGGGGGCGTGCCACCCGCACGACCTCCACGGGTCCCCGCCACGGCTTCAACAATTTAGGCGACGTGGCCAAAGGTGCCTGAGGGCAATGCAGCCAGGCCTTGTCACCTGGTTCCCAATTGTGCACGGACACCTTCCGTGCCCGCAACCGCTCGTTCGCAATTTGGCGAGCCCGCGAATTAAGCCGTGCGGCCTCCCTTGCCTCTGTCAGTTTATGAATATTAAATTTAATATGCTCTGCCAATTTAGAATTAGTTCGTGGTGCGGGCAGACCCAGCTGCGTTTCCATGGGCGGGTCGGCTTCCCGACCGTACATTAGAAAAAACGGGGAAAACCCCGTAGCTGCATGGGGGGCCATTCTATACGCGGCAAGGACCCCAGGGACCTGCAGGTCCCAATCAACATGCGACTCACACACCTGCTGGCACAGCATAGAGGTCAATGTCCTGTTAAGCCTCTCCACCATCCCGTCCGTCTGCGGGTGGTACGGGGAGGTACGCACCTTTTTGGTACCCAACAGGTCGCACACCTCCTGCAGTAATTTACTCGAAAAATTTTTCCCTTGGTCAGTCAGCAAGCGTTCGGGAGCCCCCTTGTCCAGGACGTAGCCCTGGACAAAGGCGTCCGTCACAGCCGCCGCCGACTGGTTGGCGAGTGGCCACGCCATAGGCCACCGGGTAAAATATTCGACCCCCACCAACAGGTACTTATTACCCCTAGGCGTGACCGGAAAGGGCCCCAGAATATCGAGTGCAACGAGCTCGTTAGTGCGCGAGACCTGAATAGATTGCAGCGGTGGATTAGCTGCCACGGGCGGTGGTTTCCGTCTGGCGCACTCAACACAACCCTTCAGAATATTCACCACGTCACCCCCCATTCCCGGCCAATAATAGTCACGCTGAAGCAGGGCAAGCGTTTTGTTAACTCCCAAATGCAAGAGGCGTTCGTGTGCGGCCAAGACAACCTTCCCCCTCACAGCAGAAGGCACCACAATCGCATGCCGCCGGGACAAACTGTCCCATCTCATCAACAGGCCCTGCTTAAGCTCGTAGGAGCCAGTTCGGTCGTGGCTACCTTCGGAACCCTCCGTCTTTCGGCGCAATGCCAGCAGGGAGCTGTCCGCCATTTGGAGACGGCCCCACTCAATCAACGACAGTGAGAGCAGCGAGTCCTGACCCCCTGGGGTAGCGGGACCATCCCCAATTGGTGTGCTCGCGGTCGCAACCAACGCCTCCCTACCTTCCGTAACCGGAGGTTTACAGCGCGCCGATCCCGATAAGCACGCACATTTGTGACAAGGCAACAACCGCGACAGGGCATCGGCATTCGTGTGTCGCAACCCTTTACGGTACGTAGTCGTGAACTGATAGTCCTGGAGGACTTCCAACCACCGCGACAATTGGCCCGAGGGCTGGGCAACCCGTAATGAATACTGGAGCGCCGCATGGTCCGTCCGGACCGTGAAATGACGACCATAGAGATATGGCCTGAATTGTTGTACAAAAAAAACAATGGCAAGTAGTTCACGACGGGTGACGCAGTAGCGCTGCTCTGCCGGCGACAACACCCTGCTACCATAGGCGACCACCCGTTCGACCCCTCCAACGACTTGGGACAGCACTCCCCCAATGCCCGTGTTGCTAGCATCCGTGTCTAGCAAGAAGGGACTCTCAAAGTCCGGATAGCACAAGGGTGGGGCCCTTACCAAGGCGTCCCGGAGGGAGCAGAATGCAGCCTCCTCCTCCGGTCCCCACCGGAACTTCACTCCTTTTGCCGTTAAAGCGTGCAAGGGCTTTGCAATGGTGGCGAAGTGCTCAACGAATCGGCGATAATACGAAGCAAAACCGATGAAACTGCGCACGTCTGACACTGACGTGGGCGTCGGCCACGAACTGACACAGTCCGTCTTCGCAGGATCGGTAGAAATCCCCGAAGAGTCGACAATGTGACCCAAGTACCTCACGGATTTACGAAAAAGATGGCATTTGGCCGGTTTAAACTTTAATTTAGCCGATCGCATTCGCAAGAACACCCCTCTCAATCGCTGGAGGTGTTCTTCGAACGTTTTACCGAAAACAATGACATCGTCAAGGTAAATGAGGCACGTCTCCCACTGCAAGCCCGACAAAACCAATTCCATAAGACGCTGAAACGTCGCAGGAGAGGAGTGAAGTCCCATGGGTAACCGGTTAAACTGAAACAGGCCCCCTGGAGTCCGGAATGCAGTCTTAGGCTTAGACTCCTCGTCGAGTGGCAACTGCCAAAATCCGGACAATAAATCAAGAGTCGAAAAGTATCGCGCACCGGACAATGCGTCGAGAGACTCGTCCATCCTGGGGAGCGGATACGCGTCGGCCACCGAGATCTTATTCAGGCGGCGGAAATCGACGCAAAATCGCAGGGACCCGTCCTGCTTTTTAACGAGCACAATAGGTGCTCCCCAAGGACTGGAAGAAGGCGAAATAATGTCGGCTTCCAGCATATCGTTAACTGCCGACTGAACATGTTCCTTCTCAGCAGGACTCAGTCGGAAGGGATTTTGCCTGACCGGTGCCGCATCGCCCGTTTCAATGTGGTGGCGTAGCAGGTCCGTGCATCCGATATCATACTTATGTTTACTGAAGACATCCGAAAATTCAATCAGCAACCCGCGCAACGCACCCAACTGTAGCGCTGACAAATCGTCAGAGTCCGCGCACAGCATATCAATCCAATCTAGGTCCTCCTTTGATGGTACGCTATTCGTGGGGCTCGGATCAGCCTGCGCAACCAGCCTCTCCTCCGCAGGGACCCGTGCCGCGTGAGCCAGCACGGTGCCCTGCTGAATGACGGCCGGCCGCGCCCCAGCGTTTAAAACCATGACAAACGGATCCCTGTCTGCCCCAACCAAAGTGTGAGCCACCGATAAATCGAGACCTCCAACAGCCCTATTAGAAGGACCCAAAAGCATGGCCTGTTCCGAGGCCTCCTTCCCCCATGGCTTCCGTAACCGGAGGGGAATCAACATTTGTGAACCCGGGGGCACGTGCACGGTCTGTGTTGCTAACGCCTGAATGGTAGCGCACGCCGTCCGAATTACATTAGGGCTCGTCAAAAATGAAATACGGCGACCCGATGGTAGTTCAATGCAACGCTGATCAATGAGAATTTTGATGGGCATTTTCGCCAAAAAATCAGTGCCCAATAGGCAAGGAACCGCCAGGGAAGATGAAACGAAAACGGGTCCCGACAATTTGATATCACCAATGCAAATGGACGCCCTAATCTGACCGATAATGCCCAACGATCCCCCGTTAGCGGCGTAAAATGGCACATCCACCGGAAGAAGCGGACGACATTGTACCGGGAGAATATTATAAATGAGATCCGAAATAATAGTCGCCGATGCCCCCGTGTCCACTAACACCCTGACCTCGACCCCATCAATCGATCCGGTAACGACGGATGAACCCGCTGAGGCAGCCACTATTCTGTGCCCCAATTCCGACCATTTAATGTCTCCCCGGTCCCGGCCGAACCCCCCTCTCCGAACCGAATCCCCGAACTCTACTCGGCTCTCCCTCGTCGCAACGCGACGACCCATACGTGTCGAGTATGCGGGCCAAGCATGTGAGGTGCCGCGACTTGCCGGGGTTTGCAGTGATGACTTGGGGCCTTGGTCGTCGTCCAGCCGAGGTCCCATGGCGCGCTGACGTGGGGCGCGGCAACCGGAGGCCACGTGGCCACGAAGGCCGCAGTTATAGCAGGTGATGACAGTAGTCGGAGATCTCGGTTGCTCCAGCTTGCGGGCCGCTCGCAGAGGCGAACGACCCCCCGACCTCCAGTCCCCCGCTCGTCCCGCGATGAACGCGTCCTCTCGTGGGCTGACGACTTGGGGCACGGTGTCAACCGGACCCGGAGTTGAGGCCACGGCAGCGTTGCAGACGACCCCCTGCTTTCGTTGAAGGACCTCGTGCGCTTGCATGCTCGTGGCGACCCGTAATGAAGAAATATCGGTGTCGTCGGCCGTGTTGATGGGGACCCCCAGGTCCTGCGCCAACTTGAGCAGCTGCTCCAAAACCATCGCATCTTGGCCCTCCTCGTCCATACGAGGGAACGCGGCGTCAGCGAGAGCGAGCAACGCCGTGCGGTAGGCGAGCACGGTCTCCGTGTCCGCCTTCCGTCTTGCGTAGAAATGATGGCGGCACGCCGAGGGAGGACCGTAGACTTTGGCCATGAGAGCCAGCGCATCCTTGAGCGTGGAGCGGTCCGACCTGCGTGCGGACGTGAAGGCCGCGAGCGCGTTGTCGTCCAGCATGGCAGGCAGTGCCCGCAGTGCCGTAGCGTCGGACCAGGCGGACATCTCTTGATGCGCCAAAAATCTGCGCTGAAATTGGCTCCAATCCCCGCCTTCCGCCTTGAATGCTGACAACGTGGGAAGGCGCTGCTGAAAGATAAAGTCGTCCTCCTCCTCGTGCTTCCTCTCTGCCCCCCCGTCGGTGTGTAAGATGGCGGCCCCAGTGGCGGGTGTGTGATGGCGGTCCGCCGCGCGCGTTGGTGACGTCAGCGGCCGCGCATGGAGAACCGCTGCCACGTGGTGATGGCCGTTCCCGCCAAAAGTTGGAGCGGATGAAATGGCGGGAATCGCCAAATCGTTTTGGCGGGAATCTGCAGGGCGACCCTGTAGCACGTCGGCCGCCGTCCCCGCTCCTCCCGACGAGCTGATCTCCGCCAAGATGGACGCGGCGGCGAGCAGCAGCTCCGCCAGACGGGAGTGTGCCTCGCGAAGCACGGTGTCAGTCCCCCGTCGCTCGACCGGCGCCGTCGGTGGATCCTGCCCCGTGGGCAGCTCCTCTTCCTCACCCCCTGATGCCCGCTGGCCCGCGTCGTCGAGGTTGTCCTCGTGGTCAATCCCGTGGGTCCGACGGTTCCTCCTTGTATCCATGCTTGGAGGACCGTTTCACTTCTGACGCCAGTTGAAGTATGGGAATTGACGGCAGGAACTTCTTGACGGGTAACACACTTTTATTAAATCCTTTAGGTATCACAATACAACGTGTGGTCTCTCTTCTTCCTCCGACACACTCCACTAATCTCGTGTAAGCTCTAGGCCTCTGGCTACACCCGATACACTTGACTCGTGTAGACCCTATGCCTCTGGCTACACACAATATACTCGACTCGTGTAAGCCCTATGCCTCTGGCTACACAATACACTCGACTCGTGTAAGCCCTATGCCCTGGCTACACATAGTACATTCGGCTCGTGTAGACCTATGGCTACACCCACTACACTCGCCTCTGGGTTACACAGAGTCCCGGTCCCCTTAGGACAGCGGGGCTAGGTACCGCAGGGCTCTAGGTCTTCATCCCCGTCTTCCTTCTTCGCTGGTTACACACTGCCCTTACGCCTGTGTGCATCCCCTTTTATAGCCCCTGCTCACGAGGGACGGAGCTGATGCGGCGTCGACGTGAGCGTCGTTCCTTAATGACCCAATCACGACGCACTCTCTCTACGATCCGCTTTCCCCAGCGCGTGTTAACATTACTCCACCAATCACACTGCGCTGCCACCTGATCACTCCCTCTCAGCGCGTCACCGCCCACAGCCAATCGGTACCCCGTAACCCACGACCCCGCGCTGACCCCTGATCCTCCACCGTCAGTGCGCGTCACCACCTACACAGCCAATCATCACGCACTGTGCATACGATCCTTAATCCCAGCGCGTATCACCTCTACACCAGTATAACCGAATAAAATAAAACGCCCCACATTTATTTCAGAACAGAAATCGCCCGTCGCGCATTCGTGCGCACGGAACAGTCCGTGGGAACATTTGTCAAATAAATAAACTTTTTTTTTAATTCAATTTTTTTCTTAATAACCCTACGTGTCCTGAATTAACTTTGGGGGTTGGGGGGGTGTCACCCCCCCTTGGCACGACGCTTTACATTCCAGTTGTGCCCACAGGTGACGGCAACGCCTGGCGGTGGGGATGCAGGGGCACGTCCTGCGCTGGAGATGGAGTCGAATTCGAGTGAAACCCCCCCCCCCCATTCCCCCGTGTATCGTCACCGATCGGGTTGTTGTTTGTCATCAATGCGATGTCGCGTGTGTCGCCGGCAACGACCGCCCCAATTTACCCGTCGCCCCTACCCAGCGCTGAGCCAGATCCACACCCGAGCGATCGGTTGCGTGCAACTTGGTTGCGTGCAACCTGGTTGCCACTCGGTTGCTTGCGACTCAGCTGCGTGTAACTTCGCTGCAACTTGGTTGCCACTCGGTTGCTTGCAACTCGGCTACGTGCAACTTCGCTGCAACTTGGTTACTTGGTTACTACTCAGTTGCTTGCAACTCGGCTGCGTGTAACTTTGCTGCAACTTGGTTGCCACTCGGTTGCTTGCAACTCGGCTATGTGCAACTTCGCTGCAACTTGGTTGCCACTCAGTTGCTTGCAACTCGGCTATGTGCAACTTCGCTGCAACTTGGTTGCCACTCAGTTGCTTGCGACTCGGCTACGTGTCACTTCGCTGCAACTCGGTTGCAACTCAGTCGCATGCAACTCGGTTAAATGCAACTTGCCTCCGCGTAATATGGTTGCAACCTGCTTACGTGCAACCCGCTTGCATGCCAATCGGTTGCAGGCAACTTTCTTGCGACTCAGTTGCGCGCCGCTTGCTCTCGTGCAACCGACTCGCCGCTTGGGACGGCCTCGGCTCTCGCCCAATTTGCCGGGACGCGTTTCATTCGTTTCATTCGTTTCATTCGTCACTGTTGCCACACGATGGTGAGGTTGGGTCAAAGCCCCACAAAGCATTTAGCGTAGAACTCCACACTTCCACCCCCACACTCCACCCCCACACTCCACCCCCACACTCCACCCCACACTTCCACCCCACACTCCACCCCCACACTCCACCCCCACACTCCACCCCCACACTCCACCCCCACACTCCACCCCACACTCCACCCCACACTCCACCCCCACACTCCACCCCCACACTCCACCCCACACTCCACCCCCACACTCCACCCCCACACTCCACCCCCACACTCCACCCCCACACTCCACCCCACACTCCACCCCCACACTCCACCCCCACACTCCACCCCCACACTCCACCCCCACACTCCACCCCACACTCCACCCCCACACTCCACCCCACACTTCCACCCCCACACTTCCACCCCCACACTCCACCCCACACTCCACCCCACACTCCACCCCACACTCCACCCCACACTCCACCCCCACACTCCACCCCCACACTTCCACCCCACACTCCACCCCCACACTCCACCCCCACACTCCACCCCACACTCCACCCCCACACTCCACCCCCACACTTCCACCCCCACACTCCACCCCACACTCCACCCCCACACTCCACCCCCACACTCCACCCCACACTCCACCCCCACACTTCCACCCCCACACTTCCACCCCCACACTTCCACCCCACACTCCACCCCCACACTCCACCCCACACTCCACCCCCACACTTCCACCCCCACACTTCCACCCCACACTTCCACCCCACACTCCACCCCCACACTCCACCCCCACACTCCACCCCCACACTCCACCCCACACTCCACCCCCACACTTCCACCCCCACACTTCCACCCCCACACTTCCACCCCACACTCCACCCCCACACTCCACCCCCACACTCCACCCCCACACTCCACCCCACACTCCACCCCACACTCCACCCCCACACTCCACCCCCACACTTCCACTCCACACTCCACCCCCACACTCCACCCCCACACTCCACCCCACACTCCACCCCCACACTCCACCCCCACACTTCCACCCCCACACTCCACCCCACACTCCACCCCCACACTCCACCCCCACACTCCACCCCACACTCCACCCCCACACTTCCACCCCCACACTTCCACCCCCACACTTCCACCCCCACACTCCACCCCCACACTCCACCCCACACTCCACCCCCACACTTCCACCCCCACACTTCCACCCCCACACTTCCACCCACACTCCACCCCCAAACTCCACCCCCACACTCCACCCCCACACTCCACCCCCACACTCCACCCCCACACTTCCACCCCCACACTCCACCCCACACTCCACCCCACACTCCACCCCCACACTCCACCCCACACTCCACCCCCACACTCCACCCCCACACTTCCACCCCCACACTCCACCCCCACACTTCCACCCCACACTCCACCCCACACTCCACCCCCACACTCCACCCCCACACTTCCACCCCACACTTCCACCCCCACACTCCACCCACACTCCACCCCCACACTTCCACCCCCACACTCCACCCCCACACTCCACCCCCACACTCCACCCCACACTCCACCCCCACACTTCCACCCCCACACTCCACCCCCACACTTCCACCCCCACACTCCACCCCCACACTCCACCCCCACACTCCACCCCCACACTCCACCCCCACACTTCCACCCCCACACTTCCACCCCCACACTCCACCCCCACACTCCACCCCCACACTCCACCCCACACTTCCACCCACACTTCCACCCCCACACTCCACCCCACACTTCCACCCCCACACTCCACCCCCACACTCCACCCCACACTTCCACCCCACACTCCACCCCACACTCCACCCCCACACTCCACCCCACACTCCACCCCCACACTCCACCCCCACACTCCACCCCCACACTCCACCCCACACTTCCACCCCCACACTTCCACCCCCACACTCCACCCCCACACTCCACCCACACCCCACCCCCACACTCCACCCCCACACTCCACCCCCACACTCCACCCCCACACTCCACCCCCACACTCCACCCCCACACTCCACCCCACACTCCACCCCCACACTTCCACCCCCACACTCCACCCCCACACTCCACCCCCCACACTCCACCCCCACACTTCCACCCCCACACTCCACCCCACACTCCACCCCCACACTTCCACCCCCACACTCCACCCCCACACTTCCACCCCCACACTCCACCCCCACACTCCACCCCCACACTCCACCCCACACTCCACCCCCACACTCCACCCCCACACTCCACCCCACACTCCACCCCCACACTCCACCCCCACACTCCACCCCCACACTCCACCCCCACACTCCACCCCCACACTCCACCCCCACACTCCACCCCCACACTCCACCCCCACACTCCACCCCCACACTCCACCCCACACTCCACCCCACACTCCACCCCCACACTTCCACCCCCACACTCCACCCCCACACTTCCACCCCCACACTCCACCCCCACACTCCACCCCACACTCCACCCCCACACTCCACCCCACACTTCCACCCCCACACTCCACCCCCACACTTCCACCCCCACACTCCACCCCCACACTCCACCCCACACTCCACCCCACACTCCACCCCCACACTTCCACCCCCACACTCCACCCCCACACTTCCACCCCCACACTCCACCCCCACACTTCCACCCCCACACTCCACCCCACACTTCCACCCCACACTCCACCCCCACACTCCACCCCCACACTCCACCCCACACTCCACCCCCACACTTCCACCCCACACTCCACCCCCACACTCCACCCCACACTCCACCCCCACACTTCCACCCCACACTCCACCCCCACACTCCACCCCCACACTCCACCCCACACTCCACCCCACACTCCACCCCACACTCCACCCCCACACTCCACCCCCACACTCCACCCCACACTCCACCCCACACTTCCACCCCCACACTCCACCCCCACACTTCCACCCCACACTCCACCCCCACACTTCCACCCCCACACTCCACCCCCACATTCCACCCCACACTCCACCCCACACTCCACCCCACACTTCCACCCCACACTCCACCCCCACACTTCCACCCCACACTCCACCCCCACACTCCACCCCACACTTCCACCCCACACTCCCCCCCACACTCCACCCCCACACTCCACCCCACACTCCACCCCCACACTCCACCCCCACACTCCACCCCACACTCCACCCCACACCGCCCACCGTATATATTCTCACCCCGGGGCCTCGACCAGACCGTCTGTTAATAAAATAAAGAGCTTTATAGCTTATCGGATTCCTCCAGGATAGATAAATAAATACAGGGTGCGTACTTTTTGGTTCTTTCGATAATGTCACGTCGGTGAAAAAATAAAAAATATTGTGATTTAAATTTGTATTATTCACCTACGTGACTTTACCGAAAGAACCAATGAGTATAGATCCTTGCAGTCACGAAAACTTCAAATCTAGAAAAATGCAGGGTGCTTCAAAAAAATGTGAACACTTCGGAGTAGTATTTATTATCTCACGCACCCACTCACCCACCCACTTACCCACCCACTGACCCACCAACTCACCCAGTCACACACTCACTCACTCACCCACTCACTCACCTACTCACCCACCCACTCACTCACTCACCAACTCACCCAAACACTCACCCACCAACTCACCCACTCACTAACCTACTCACCCACCCACACACTCACCAACTCACTCACCCAAACACTCACCCACTCACTAACCAACTCACTCACCAACTCACCCACTCACACACCCACTCACTCACCTACTCATTCACCCACTCACTCACCAACTCACCCACTCACTCACCCACTCACACACCCACTCACTAAGAATCAGGGTAAACGCGCAGAACTAGTGGTGGGTAGAGACCAGTCGAAAAAGGTGAGTTTTCAAGACAGGACTTACATATCTCTTGACGCCTCTAATTGCCTTATTACCCAAAGGCAACATTAATTCGTATTTAGTGTATAATTATTATTAACTAAGCTAGCTTGCCATGGTTAGCCGCAATGAATCTCACCACTCGTGGTCCTGCAAACTTGCGTCTTTCGTAGTGCACAGGAGGTGACGATCGCACCGCGTTTCCAGATTTTTCGTTTCAACAAAAAATGTACACCCCAGTTAATCATTTCAAAAAATTTTCTTTTTCGCTCGCACACTTCGCACCGTGACGCGTGCGGCCCCGGGGTCCGACTGTCGCGCAGCCGGAGCGCTTCCGTGGTGAACACACTCACCGGCGGCATTGACCAGGGCTTCCTGTCGGATTCGAATCGCGAACCCTATGCCAACAATGTGTATGTACGCACGTATGCACCGTACGTAGCCGACCGTGCAGAATCGGAGATGCGGGGGAAGGACACCAACCTAAACACAAAAAAGCAGCTCTAAAGAAATTAGTTTCTCAATTTAGAACAATGAGCTTTGCTAAAGTGAGCGAGTCGCCTGCTCTGGTCGACATCATCGTCATCATCGTCGTCGCTGTGTATCAGAGACAAAGGCAGACTCCCCCTAGGGCACGGAGAATCATCGGGGCCACTGCCCCGGACCCCGTGATTAAACTACAAACATTTTTATTTTACCAGCAGGCGTCAGGGTCGGCATCGAACCCACGACCTCCTGTACACCAGGCGAGGTAGTTAACATCTCCTAGCCACCGTGATGATGATGAGAGAGAGACGCAAACTCCAAATATGCAGCAGGCGTCAAGATTCGAGATCGAACCCACGACCTCCTGTAGACCAGGCGAGGTAGTTAAAATCTCCTAGCCACCGTGGTGCTTTGGGAGAGACCCCACCGCGCTACGACATCGCGGTGTCGGATGTAATAATTTATGTTTCGTTTGAAGTCTTTGGGGAATGGGTGGATGGGTGGGGGGGAGTGACCCGCACGGCGTGATTTGCCCCGGGAACCGCACCCCCCACCGCCCCCCCCTCCTCCCTCCCCCCACCTACGGACGGCCCCGAGTAGAGAATCCGTGGCCGGATCGGACGCGAGGTTTTTCAGGCCGCAAGCCGGCATCGTCGCATCGCGGGACATGCTGCCGGACTCCGATAGGCGCTCGCAAACAGCCCCTTGCCGGGTTGATCGTGGCCGATGAACCCGGCGGCCCCGAGTTCGATTCCCGCTCACGGCCAACACCAGCACACGATTAATCTGAACCGGTCCTGGGCCTTCCCGAGGTCACCCACCCCCTCGTGTGCCACAGTGCCGGCCTTCCTAGGTGCTGTTCGCTAACAGCACCACTTGCCCCGGCAGATCTGTGCAGGCTATACGGGGGATCTTTGTCTTAGTGTGTCAAACACCCGAATTCGTAATGAGCGCAACCGATTTAAACCGTAACGGAGAATTCCGAGAGGGAGGGAGAGAGAGAGGCAGAGAAAAAAAAGTGCAATTCTCGAATTGGCCCCGACTCTTGCAGTGATGTTGTTTGGAGGCTGCTGTACGGGTGGGAGAATGTTGGCACGTGTTCCCTGCCATGCTTAAACATCGCCGCTGGGGAGACAAAGGCGGCCAGGCGTGGTGATGGCCACCCACCCGCCCTGTCGTGACCCGTTACCGGCCTTCACAGGTGCTGCTCGCTATCAGGATTTAGCCCATCCCCACAGGCACAATTTGACATCTGGATTTCGGGGGGGATAGGTAGGGGTGCGCTCTGTCCATCACATTAAGAATCGCGGGTGCATATAATTAACATCGCCTAGCCACCGTGTATGTCAAATGTAGCAGGCAAGTCGCGATCGGTCTTCTGCACCGAGGAATCGGTGCTCACCTCTCGTTTACATCCCCGCAGAGCAAGTGATGGAAATTCCACATTCACGTGGCCGGAGCGAAATTATTTTCTTTCCAAAGTACAACAACCATCGTTGAGTTCCCGCCCCGCCTACCCGCAAGGCGGTAGCAATTTTACCGACCCCCGGAGGGAGGGACGATGTGATGAGTCCACCCCCACC
This sequence comes from Lethenteron reissneri, assembly GCF_015708825.2. Classification (NCBI taxonomy): domain Eukaryota; kingdom Metazoa; phylum Chordata; class Hyperoartia; order Petromyzontiformes; family Petromyzontidae; genus Lethenteron; species Lethenteron reissneri. Next base: position 1,032,926 of record NC_083839.1, read on the forward strand.
CCCTCCGCCCCTTCTCGATCGCGAGAGACACGGACCCACTGACCTCCTGTACACCAGGCGAGGTAGTTAACATCTCACCAAAAAAAAACACCTATCTGTTTCTAATGGCGTTGTCTCGCTTTACTTATGTTCAAACGCGTTCATCCTACTTCGGCTTTCTTCGTCTTTGCTAGTTTGAACGTTAAACTCATTTCACCGCATCTCCACCCACGCATTGCGCGCCTGAAAACGAGCGCTTAAGGCCGCTTGAAACTTTTAAAATAGTTGTTGTTGTTATTATCACGTGACCCCCGTGACCTTTTGAGTGGCAATGTTAATAAAAAAAATCACATACGGGGGGTGGCCCACAAGTCAGGACACGTGAGGGTTGTTTCACTTATGTTGACGCTGGCATTGCAAGTTTGTTTTCTATTCTTGTTTCTTTAAGTTAATGTTGCGTCTACCATCCTCGTTATTCGCACCGACTTTTGTTGCGAGTCGTCTACCTGCGCGGGGTCAACCTCCAACGGCCGACGAACCCGGTGGGCGACGAACCCGGTGGGCGACGAACCCGGTGGGCGACGAACCCGGTGGGCGAGTCGAGTCGGCAGATTACACAGCCCAGTGATTGCGCAATCTACATACACGGCGGGCAGATGAGCATCTTAACAACAACGACAACAACAACAACAACAAATCCTGCGTTCGTTTCAAAAGAGAATTCATGCATCGTGCATTAATGTTCGCGGAAGTACGGTCTGAACATTCGTTGAAACGCATTAAAACACATTCCTGCGGAGGGGGCTGGTAGGAACGTTGGGTTGCTCGGTCAATGGCCTGCAGGGTCAACGGCGGCGTGGTGTATTCCGCAAATATGGCCGACTGTGAGGGCGAGCACAAGCCGGCGTGAGTAGGTTAAACGTTGAGTTTTATAAGGGCACCACGGGGTGAGCAGCCACCCTCCACCCAGCCTCACCCCTCCCACCCTCTCCACCCAGCCCCTCCCTCCCCACCCAGCACCCCCCACCCTCCCCTCCCCACCCTACCCCTCCGAACCCTCCCCTCTCCACCCAGCCCCACCCCTCCCATTTTTGGATGCACGACGGACAGACACAATAATCCCCTGTGGGCTGGTGGAACCAGGTGGTTCCTACCAGTATAACCTTACGTGGTTGGTGAACATAGTTACCCTACGTGTCCTGACTTGTGTGTGTGTTTAGTTCCCCCCCCCTCCGCCCCCACGCACCTACTATAATCACGGTTGGTGACGTACGGTGCGAAAGAAGTTCTACGCACTGCAAATACAAACGACTGCAGGGATTCATCTTCTTGGTTCTTTCGGTAAAGTCACGGAGAAGGGAAATAATACAATAATGACAATAAAACATAATAAAATAAAAATTCTCACGACGTTTCGGCCACAACACAGCAGCCGTCCTCAGGTGAAGAAACAGAGCTGTCGGAAAGACAGCGTCCCAAAGAACACCGCCAAGATTGGCAGCGTATATTTAATCTGGGTCGGGGGGAGGAGAGCGCCTTGACAAAGGAGTTGACATATCAACAGCGGAATTAAGCATATTGATGGAAAATGCAGATATGGGAATAGTCACTCCTTGTGGAATGTGTAGGTGGTGGGGGGGGGGGGGTCTCAAAGTCATATTATGCTCGTGTATTATGTAGGATTAGCAGTGATAAAGGGAGGAAGTAGGATTAGCAGCAATAAAGGGAGGGACATTTTAATCGTAAGGAGCTGCAGCAGCCAAAACCACCACGTGTCAAGCTCCTGCATTGTGTCAGTTCGCCAGAATCGGTTTGGGCAGAATGTCGAACGACGCTGATGAGCCGTCGAACGATGTTAACCCCGGCCCGTGAGATGCTTTGGATTGGAACGAAAAATGCCGCTGAAACAGATGGTGCCGAAATCTATATTTGAAGTTTTCGTGACTGCAAGGATTCATACTCTTTGTTTTTTTCGGTAAAGTCACAGTGTGGCTCACACTTAAGCGGTTGTGCTTTCGCTAAGTTATCCGCACCTGAAGAAGGACGCCTGTGTTGCGTCCGAAACGTCGTGATTTAATTTATTTAAAAAAAAAACACCTACGTGACTTTACCGAAAAACCAAAGCGTATAGATGGTGCTTCGATTGAAAACTCATCTGTTTAGAACTTATTTTTCATCTTTTTTTGGCATCCTCTGGTCTAGCACCGTTTGAGACGAGGCTCAAAAGAAAGCTGTCTCTGGTGTGGACCAATCAGCTTCAAGGGCAATTCATATATTATCAGAGTATGTTTTTTGTTTGCATCCTGACCACAAGCATTGTGGTTAATGCAGCCATGATTCCTCGTAAAAAGGTTTCAGTTTGGTGTTTTAACATCTTAACACAGCTGTTTTTTTGCCGGGAAATAGGGGGAAACCTATTTTCGTCTTTATTTTTGTTGTCTTTAGTTTCTTGTCCTTCCCCCCCCACCCCCTGCCCGCCCGGACCTCCAGATTAGCGCGGTTGGCTACGTTCGGTGCGAAATAAGTTCAACAAACAAATATCAATATGATGGGTTCCAGCCTGAGACTGAAATACACGCCATCTCAAGCGCATGAATTCAATCGATCGATCAATCAATCGATAAATCAATATATCGATCAATCGATAAATCAATATATCGATCAATCGTTAAATCAATATGTCGATCAATCGTTCGATCAATCAATCGATCTATCGATCAATCGATCAATCAATCGGTCGGTCCACCTCTACGGCGTGACGAAGGAAACACGACTATACAACGGAGGAAATATTTTCGCTGCCCCCCCCCAGCCCGCCTAGCCCCACCCCAGCCCGCCTAGCCCCACCAGCCCCCCCCGATGACAACACGCATCCACTTCTCTATCGATCTAAATGCGACAAAATGATTAATATTACCGGAACACGCACACACACTTGTTTAAAACGCAGCTGTGCGGCTTCGATTAATTTAATTTAGAGACTCGGGGAGGCGGTGAGAGTGGCTTTCAGATCTTATGGTTTGGGGTAGGAGAATCAGGGGGTAGATATGATCAGAGCACGTGTGTTTGCATGTTCACCACAAGTACCCGTGCGTGGTTAATGCAGTCACTTTATCCCTTGCGAAAAGTGGCTACTCGGTGTTTGAACATCTTGAACGCAAACCTCCTGTGTTTCATTGCCAGCAAACGGGGGGTGAAACCTGCTGTTAATTTTCACAATCAGGGGTATAGTGATAATTGTTTTTTTACCCTTCTATCTGGCAACAAAACTGACACCTTTTTTACAAGGAGTCATGTTTGCATTGACCAAAATACCTGCGGTCGGAATGCAAACAACAAACACAACTGATAATGTATGCACTGTCCTTGCAATTGATTGGTCCACACCCGAGACAGCTTTTCTTAGAGCCTAGTCTCACATGGTGCTGGACCAGATGACGCCAAAAGGCGCACAATAGTTTTAAGTACCAACTTAATTTAAAAATAATTACATTTAATTACCACGAGTAAAACATTTCAACAATGTCCGAAACAAAGAGATAGAATAACAACGACAACAACAATATTAATAAAATCGTCGACATTATTTGCGTGATCGAGCGACACCCGCACCGCACCCTGACACCCGCTGCCTCGACACCCGCACCGCACCGCGTCTCTTCATTTTCATTTTATTTTAATATTCAACGCTTTTCTCTATAACCAATGTGTTGCTTGTAAAATACGGTTCCAGCCGATGATGTTTGTCAATAAATTACACAGTTACTCCACGTCCGGGTCACCGCGGTTTTGTTGTTGTTGTTCGTATTTTACTCCCCCCCCCCCACCTTACCCCCCCCACCACTACCCTACCCCCCACCACCACCCTATCCCTCCACATTACACCCCCCACTCCCCCCCCACCTGAATCTCACTGCCCGAGTCGCACCGTTCGGGACAGCAGAGCTCGCGGACGGCCAACGTGGGTGGGGGTAGAGCAAGGCCAAGGCGCAGCCCTGCAACTGCTCACTCGCTCCGCTGCGGGCGGAAGGCGCCTCCAACCGAGTTCCCCTCGGTTGTCATCGCCGTCGAGAGTCGTGATGTCCACTGCACGTGACGTGATTTCTTTCCACTTTCCCCTCTGCCTTGTCGTGGCAATATGCTCAAGTAGTGTCATAGTTGTGTAGTGTATAGCGTAGTGTACAGTAGTGTACAGCGGTGTAGTGTAATTCTAAATGTGGAGGGGAAAACCGGAGGATCCGGAAAAAAATCCACACGAGCACGTGGCGAGAGACACGCAAAATTCCAAATATACCAAATATACAGCAGCAGGCGTCGGGGTCGTGATCAAACCTACGACCTCCTGCATACCAGGCGAGGTGGTGAACATCTCCTAGCCATCGTGATGATGATGAGAGACAGACACCGCAAACTCCAAATATACAGCAGCAGGCGTCAGGGTCGGGATTGAATCCACGACCTCTTGCATGCCTGGCGAGGAAGTTCAGCTTCCATGTCAGATAGAATCTACACACTTGTAGTGACGTAACACATTGTCCTGCGGAGGGAGCTGGTAGGAACGTTGGGTTGCTCGGTCAATGGCCAGGGTCAACGGCGGCGTGGTGTATTCCGCAAATATGCCCGACTGTGAGGGCGGGCACAAGCCGGCGTGAGTAGGTTAAACGTTGAGTTTTATAAGGGCACCACGGGGTGACCAGCCCCTCCCCACCCAGCCCTACCCCCCACCCAGCCCCACCCTCCCCACCCAGCCCCACCTCTCCCACTCCCCACAGAACCCCACCATCCCCACCCAGCCCCTACCCACCTTCCCCACCCAGCCCCTTCCCACTCAGCCCCACCCTCCCCACCCAGCCCCATCCTCCCCACCCAGCCCCTCCCTGCACGACGGACGGCCGGACACAATAATCCCCTGTGGGCTGGTGTAACCAGGAGGTTCCTACCAGTAAATGGTGTCACTAGGGTGTCCGTGCCAGCTCCTGTTACAGGAGTGCAACTGTGCGTGTGGAGCCTCTTTCTAGCACCAGAGTAAGCGCGGCATGTCAGATCAGCCCTTGGGGGCATAATCAAGGTGATGGCCTCAGAGAGAGGGCAAGTGAGCACGTGGTCGCCTGAGTGGGGCACGTGATCCTTCGGGAAAGGTCTCGAAGAGGGCGTGGCCGAAGGCGGAGCGAGGCCACGCCCAGGAGCATCAAGGGGCGTGTCCCGGGCGTGTTCTTGGCTCGTCTGTGGACTCAAGCCTGGGTCCCGCGTCTCGTCGTCTCCGAGTCTTGGTCTCGAGTTCACTCGCTACTCACATCGTGAGCCACATCACCGACTAGAGAACCCGAGTGACGTTCAGTGTTACCCGCTAGGGAAGTTGTTACTGGTAGGAACCTCCTGGTTACACCAGCCCACAGGGGATTATTGTGTCCGTCCGTCCATCCGTCGTGCATCCAAAAATGGGAGGGGTGGGGCTGGGTGGGGAGGGTGGGGAGGGGCTGGGTGGGGAGGGGCTGGGTGGGGAGGGTGGGGCTGGGTGGGGAGGGTGGGGAGGGGAGGGAGGGGCTGGGTGGGGGGTGGGAGGGGTGGGGAGGGGCTGGTCACCCCGTGGTGCCCTTATAAAACTCAACGTTTAACCTACTCACGCCGGCTTGTGCCCGCCCTCACAATCGGGCATATTTGCGGAATACACCACGCCGCCGTTGACCCTGCAGGCCATTGACCGAGCAACCCAACGTTCCTACACCAGCTCCCTCCGCAGGAGGAATGTGTTTAATAAAAGTGTTGCCTCTCGGTCCAGAGTGTGTGCCTCCGTGTTGGTGAACAACACGACACAATTATCGAAGGTGTTCAACATCACCTCTATTCATGTGTGTGTATGTATTTACGTTTGATTGGCTGGCTGTGATGTCCATTGCATAAATGTACCGAGTTATAGATGTCATATGTTGGTGTACTCGTCATTGAAGTACAAAGTCCACGTGAATGCCATGTTCCATCGCAGGGGATTTATTTTCTTCTCCGGGTGGAATTCTTCAATTCTGCAAAAAAATCCCCCCCCCCCCCCCCCCCCAGTAATAAAACATCACTATGAAGTTCGGCGACACGCGATGCACCGCTGCTACGCGCACCACACGGTGACACGGTGAGATGGCGGGACAAAGTGAGGTTACCGTACCATCCCGCCAACCGTACCATCGTACCGCTGGGCCGCGCAGCTCAGGAAAGTAGTCTCGCCCCCGACGAGACTCAGAATTCCGCGTCATAACAGCGAGCGTCCCGCATTGTGCGAAAAGCGTTCCCCCGCGTTGCAGCAAAGACGAGTCATCGCGTGAAAGCGCGTTAAGCGAGGACTTTTTGCTGCCTTGTTGTTGTTGTTGTGTGCCCAGCGGTGCCTCGACTCAAACGGTTTCATTCCATCCACGCGGCACACCGAGCCCACGGTCGCTGTGGTCATTTATTGCTGCTGCTGCTGCTGCTATACATTTCTTACGCGACGGCCGTAAGCCCACTTCGTTGAGACGCCATCGTTAGTGGTCGCCAGGTCACTTCAGAAAGAGAGCGCCACAGCTCAGTGACATTTATCCGGTAGAATAAAAAAAGCATGTTGAGAGTGGGCCCCGGTGCGTGTGTGCTTGTTTCAATATAAGCAACACAAAGATCCTTAACAAACTGTTGAGGTATTCTTTGGGTCTTTCGGTAAAGACACGTAGATAGAGTTCAAAGAAAATAACATGCAATAAGTGTTGGTGAGGTAGTGTCTAACCAGGGCCGGTACATCAGCATTCAGTCCTTGTTGGACCAAATCTTCAATGATTGCAGTGGTGCCAGGCACAGGAACTTTGGCAAACAAAGAGACCACATCGAAACTAACGAGCAAATCACCTGGAGATAGTGAGATGTCCTTAATTAACGATACCAAGTGATTCATCTTCTTGGTTCTTTCGGTAAAGTCACGTAGAAGGGAAGTAATAAAATAATAAAAATAAAACAATAAAATAATTCTCACGACGTTTCGGCCACAACGCAAGCAGCCGTCCTCAGGTGAATACCAGGTCTGAGGTGGTCTTACCAGTGAATGGTTGTAAGGTCTCAGACAGAAATCGGGCCAGTTTGTCGGTGGGTGAGTCAATGGTGGAGACGATAGGACGAAAGGGTGTCCCTTCTTTATGGATTGTTGATAAGCCATACAATCTGGGTGGTCTGGCAGGAAAGGGTTTTAAGGAAAACCGCCTTTTCCTGATGACGAACGCTTGTGTTGCGATCGAAACGTCGTAGTTTATTTTCTTTGAACCTATCTACTTGACTTTACAATATGAATTCCTGCAGTCGCGAAAGCTTTAAGTCAAGACTGTTGAGGCATCGTGCTGCTAGCGAATGGCAACACCTATGAAGGCCGGCACGGCACACGGGGGTGGGTGGCCAGAACCACGCCCGGCCGCCTTTGTCTCCCCAGTGGCGATGTTTACACACCGCACCGGGCACTCATGTGAGTCAGCCGAGGGGAGGCCCAGTACCGGTTCAGATCATCGTCACTCGAGTTGATGGCCGTGAGCAGGAATCGAACTCGGGTCGCCAGGTTCGTAGCGCAGCGCGCTAACTGCTACACTACCGCTCCCCCCTACACCACCGCTCTCACACGCACACTGACACACAACCGCATTTGTATTCACGTTTGTCGATTCGATTTTTATTCAATCACGTTTTAAGTGGGCACTGCAGGTGTTCGCACACAAGGGTGCGTCGGTTGCCGACAAAACAGAATGTGTTTTTTGGCTTCGCGGCAAGAGGAGACAACATTCGAAGGAATCGCGTGCATTTTGGTTCTCGTTACTTTTAAAACTCCGACTAACCAACAACAAAAATGTATCAACAGATTCCCGGCTGACGTCGACGGGGGTTCCGATTGGCGTGTTGTGGGGCCCGTGGTGATGGCGGCGTTAGTTCAATCCACTGCTGCTGCTACGTCGTCTGTGCTGCATACAGGTCAGAGGTCGCAAACGGGTTTTGATTCCGTACCCGTACCCGGCCGCACCAGGGTCGCAATTGGGTACCCGTACCCTATCCGATACCCGGCCGGGTATCGGGTAGGGTACGAGTACCCGATTGCGACCTCTGCGATGAAGCAATGTTGCAGGCGCGGGTGGGTTGATTCTAGGAACTTGAATTGTGAGAAGAGACAAGACATTGGGAAATGAGTGACAAACGGTGACTCACCAGTGACTCACGGCCTACCCGTACCCGTACCCGGCCGCACCAGGGTCGCAAACGGGTACCCGTACCCGGCCGTGTACGGGTAGCCGGGTATCGGGTAGGGTACGGTTATCGGGTACCCGATTGCGAACTCTGATACAGGTTTCCCTCCCTCTCACTCGACACAGTAGTAGACGCGGTAGTAGACGCGGTAGTAGATGTGTTCTCAACAACAAAAACCAAGAGGGAGTCACGGACCGCAACGCCACTCAACCCCAATGCACCGCACGAGGAGGCAGCTAGCTGTGTAGCAGCCGAGTAGCACGTACAGCACGAACACCGTACACACAATGCTGTATCGCTGTGGGTGTACTTCTCGGCTCATGTCTCTGTATGTATCTCAGTGTGAGACACAGTACACAGTACGTACACACACACACAGTACACACACGTTGTCCCACGTCCGACCGCAGAGCCGCATGTGGAGTGAATTCAAATCGCATAGTAGAGCGAATTTTGGGTTCCAGATTTTGAGGTTTTTACACCGCAAGTCTGCAATGCCTTCAGCCAACACACAAATGAGCTCCCCCCCCCATACACACTGACCAGGAGTGGTGAAGTATTGTCGAACAATCCCGACGGGAAGGCCATCGATCATCTCGGCGGTGGATTTGTACTCCGCGCGTGAAACAGCAGAAATACACACACATTGCTTTCGCGAGCCATATTATCTATAAGTTTTTTTTTTCGGATAGAGCACATAAATGTGTCGTTAAACCTGCCACCACCCGTCACGTAAACAGAACGTGGCCAATTCGTTACGAGTACAGCACCACCGGTTGTGTTGGAGAGTAAATCCACAACATTTACAACCTCAGTACGACGTTTCGCCAATTATGGATGAAGCTGGTTGTAATTACTGGTGAAACGCCGTACTCAGATTGAAAATATTGTGGATTCGCTCTCCAACACAACCGGTTAGTGCTGTACTCGTAACGAATTGGCCACGTTCTGTTCACGTGACAAACCTTACTAATTGGCCGTGGCGGGTTTAACGACACACATTTCTATTTACGTGATCTAACCCCAAAAAAAACACAACAACCTGCGTTATGGACCACATTGCTCTATGGCGGGGCATCTCTCAACGCTATTGCCGAACGACTGACGCGAGCGCCGTGCGTTTCTTTCGTCGCAGCCCCAGACGCACGCGGTCAGCTCGGCAGACGACGATGTCACGGTCGGCAACTCGTCAAGGACGCGCTACCCCCACCCGCCCCCCGAAACACGGCCGGAGCGAATCTGCCGGACCACGTCGTGAGCCGAACGACGAAGCAACGTTGCAGCAACGTTGCAGCAACGACAGAAATAACAATAACGTCACGAGATCATTATTCTGTTGTTGTCGCCAGTATCAAAGTATGACAATGATAGGTTTTGACCCTTTCTGGCAATAAAACAGGAGTTGTGGTAAGATGTTCAAACACCAAGGGGATAGCTTTTTGCAAGTTCTGCATTAGCCACACACAGGACTTGTGATGAACATGCAAACACGCGGAGTTTGCATGGTTCATGCACTACTCTCTTCCTTACAAAAGGCATCAAATTTGCTGTTTGAACATCTTAACGCCTCCCGTTGAATTACCGGAAAGTGTAGAAACCTATTCTCAATTTTTGACGATGCCAACTTGCAACGCCACCGCCGCCGCGCGGCGTTCGCTTCTCGCTCTCGTAGAGACAAGAGAGAGATGACGACGACGTCGACTCGGAGAGGCGCGAGGAGGACGACGAGACGCCACAGGCGAGCCGGGGAGGCAGTCAGAAGGTGCCAGCGATTGCCCCAAGCTCTGCGGTCCTCTACGTACAAAGGTGTTACTGGCCAACTGTTTGTACTTGCGGCAGTAAACCGGAGCGCTCGGGAGAAAACCCACGCGGGCGAGGGGGAAACACTCGATCCCATGCAGTCGGAACAGGTGGGAGAGGCCACATTTCTGCAATTATCTCCTGGCGAGCCAGGGGTGCACACACCGGCTCCTCCGTGACAGCTACGGGAACGGAGTGCGGTGATCCACCACCAACGTCGTTCCTGGGATGCACCAACATCCGTCAAATGGGTGAACGAAAATAATATATATCTTAAACATGGGTTCGCTAAAAACTGCTTCAAGTCACCAACGTTTTTTTTTCTACATACCAAGACGAACTTTTGGGGATTTAAAATGAAGGGGGAAAAAACCACGCAACTCTACGCACGAATACGTGGCAATGTGATTTTATATTCCTGGGGCGTGCACTTAAAACAGGTTAGACCTCATGCCGACCGCAACGCTGTCGCATTTTTTTCGTTTGTTTATTGTCACAAACGATGGGTGGGGGATAGACATTTATAAAAACGCACGCCCCAAAAGGGGAAAAAAGACGCATTTGAGGATTCACTCGGTAATTGCTCGATCGGACATACGCTGTACAAAAAAAGGCATTTGTGATCATTGATACCTACGTGAAGATGAGCCTCGCGATGTCATTTTCATTATTTTTTTTCTTTCGGAAACCCGGTGCTTGTATTTTATTACTTAGATGGGAATGTGTTTTTTGTTTATCAAAGGTTGTTCTTCATCATGTGCTTGTGATTTCAGTGGTTTGTTTAAAAGAGTCACTCGCAAACAACAACAACAAACCATTCGGACAAGTGCAGACACGAAATCCAGCCGAGCACTTTTCTCCCAAGCCCTCCCTTAAGAACGATGAATTCTCAAGCGGCTGCCTCGGACGATTCCAAATTCATCCCAAACCAAAGCGAATTTCTCCCATCGGCACCGGCGGCAGTGTGAGCACGTCCCCCACGCCAGCTTTGTCTTCCCGACGCGATTGAAACGCGTGGATCCAGATAGTTATTCCATCGGGAGACGTATAAGTGTAATTGTCAAGTAAAATAAAAACGTGCTCGCGATCAGACTTCGCAGGAGAACGTAACGACGAGCCTCGTGACGATTACCCGATGCCAGCCGAGATGGTCTCGCGGCGCGACCATCGGTAGCTGTCTGCGCGCGCGTGTGTTGACGTTGAACTTCTTTCGCACCGTACGTAGCCAACCGTGCTAATCGGGGAAAACCAAACAAAACCATTTCACACACCCGCGCGTCCCCCCCCCCTCCCCAAAAAATAAATAACTTTACATCCTTCACCTCTATTACACTGGTGGCAACGTTCACCGCCAGTAAACAAGATACAAGATCCCCGGCAGACCTCCCCCCCCCTGCCCCCCGCCGGCCATCCCCAACGCTTCAGCATCGATATCATCCAGCGGTAAAAATTCAACTCGGCTTCGTCATCACGTAAGCAACGGGGACTCCCCCCCCCCCATCCCCACCCATTCCGCCGGTACAATCGAGGGTCAAAGGAGAGGGCTTCCATATAAACGAAGACATTATCCCTGCACTTTAACTCAACTCCACGCGCGCGCCCGGCAAGCAACTCTTCTTGCAGCTTCATTATTTTCGAAGGCGTAAACCTCCCGGCGGCGTTCGTGAGAACGACCCGCGGACCCGCTGCGGACAGTGCGCGTCGGGTAAAAAGTGCGAGCCCCGTTACAAACTAAAAAAAAAAAATGGTCGTAGAAGCCTTTCTCAAGGGGGGTCCCGCGCCTTGAAAAAAAAAATGGGGGCCTTCCGAGCAAGCGCGGGCGCCGCTAATCGGGACGCAACGCGGAAGCGATTCAAAGGAACCCAGGTTCACCTTTGAACGGCGCGATTGTAACAGAACCCGACAAACGCCACGCGGGAACACGTCCCCCCCCCCAACTTCGCGATTCCACTCGTCCATACCGTCACAATTCCACTCTCGTCCACGCCAACACGCGAGTTGGGACAACGCATCCGCGCGCACCGTTCCATCCACGCCCAATGAAGAATCACTTTGCTTTCACACGTTGCCATAAACGCTCGGCAGGGGCAACGTTTCGAGGAACGCCCGCGGCCAACGTAACATCCACTTGAGAGGTGCAGAGGGATCGCTGGAGCCCAGCGAGACACCGACCTCTTGCACGCGAGCGATCGGCCGACGCGTGCAACGCGAGTCGACGCGACTCGAATCGTAGCATCGCAAGCGCACAAAATGAACGTCGGCACGCGACACTAAGTTCGTCGCCAGGCGCCGCTGTCAGAAACGTGAATGGCGAATCAAATATCGCGGCCTTCACACGTTTGTTCCTCCGCGTACAAAATAAAAAAATATATAGACAACCCATCAGCTGCACGGGCTACCTGGGAATGCACCGCATCGGCACAGAATTGGTTCAACGTGAGTAAAACTTCTGAATCGGTTTAGACATTTGGTGTCTCGTCAGGGGTCAGGCTTACTTTGAACCAATGCTCGTGAACTGCCAGATGGGTTCAATGTCTATTCATCCAGAGCCATACAAATCATTTTATTCACACACACACACACACCAATGCATTGCACACATGCACATTAGTACATACACACACACACATTACCACATACACACACACATTACTACATACACACACACTACTACATCCACACACATTACTACATACACACACACTACTTCATACACACACACATTACTACATACAGACACACATTACTACATACACACACACACATTACTACATACACACACACACTACTAAATACACACACACTACTACATTCACACACACACACACTACTTCATACACACACACATTACTACACACACACACTACTTCATACACACACACATTACTACGTACACACACACTACTACACACACACTACTACATACACACACACACTACTACACACACACACATTACTACACACACACACACTACTACATACACACACACATTACTACACACACACACATTACTACACACACATTACTACACACACACACATTACTACACACACACACACACACTACTACACACACACACACACATTACTACAACAACAACCGCCATTCGCCACTAAGTGGCGGTGACGTCACCACGATGCTTGTGCCAGGCCAAGTGCACCTTGAGGCCACGTGAAGTGTCGAAAGCCCGCTGGCATTACTACACACACATTACTACACACACACACATTACTACGTACACACACACTACTACACACACACACTACTTCATACACACACACACTACTTCATACACACACATTACTACATCCACACACATTACTACATCCACACACACTACTTAATACACACACACACATTACTACATTCACACACACATACATTACTACATCCACACATACATTACTATATACACACACATTACTACATCCACATACATTACTACATACACACATACCATACTACATACACACATACCACACTACACACACAAAAACAAAGATCCCCCCTACAGCTTTAACAGACTGTTGTGGCAATGATTGTAAGCGAGCACCTATGAAGGCCAGCAAAGCACACAAGGGGGTGGATGGTCAGCACCACGCCCTACCACCTTTATCTCCCCGGTGACGATGTTTACACACCGCACCAGGGACTCATTTGAGGCCGAGTTCACCTAGGGGAGGCCCTGGACCGGTTCAGATCATCTTCACTGGTGTTAGTCGTGAGCGGGAATCAAACTCGGCTTCTCTGCCGGGTTCGTAAGGCAACGGAGCTATTTTGCCCCCCCGTTTACGCCCAAACATTAAAAAGAATTCACCTGCCATTACTGCGTTTAAAATCTTCCGATAAGCGAGCGTTTTAGTTAACGTTGCCAACGTGTGGCTCATTAAGTCGTCACCTTCAGCCAAACGTTTCGACCCACGGCCGAACCGATGTGGAGCCGTGCCTTCGCGTGAGCGCGGGGGCAACGGTAGCAAAGAGGTCATCATCTGAACCCCCTCGGCCTGTCCTGGGTCTCTCCCGTGGTCAAGCCAGCCTCTAAACCTGCCACCAACGCAGCCAGTGGACATCAGTAGCGGGGAGACAAAGGCAGGCGAGGCACGGCAGTGACCGCACCTGCCCCGCTCGTGCGCCATGCGCCAGCCGTAATGGGTGCCCCCTCTGTGGGCTATGAGGAGGAGGTCACGTTCCTCTGTAGTCTACAAGGTCAAGCGGGGGGGGGAGAATCTGTGTCGTGTGAACCTCCGCTCCCTTAATGACAAAACACGAGCGGGGCAGTGTCAACGTCATCGCGCTCCGCTTCCGATGCCGTCCCGCGTTCGCGGCGCAAACAACGCAACATCGTCGGGACGGATGTCCTATTGTAAAAGCAGCTATCGCGATCACCTGACACAGGACAACGAGGGGCCTACGAGGCTGCGGGCCTGACGGGATGAACGGACGGATGAGGTCGGATTCTCATGCCCTCTCGTGCTCTCGCTCAACCCCTCCGTCACTCTGCCACGACGTTTCACGTACTTGTCACCCTGCATCTGTCACGCGCTCTCGCGTTATACGCCCGGCTCTTGCACTTCCCCTCCCTCTCTCTCAATCTCCCGCGCCCACCTCTTATAACCTTTCCTCTGCCAAACCCCCTTCCCATCGCTGCCCTCCCACTCTTGCCGTTGCCCCTCGCTCGGCCCGTCAACACACTCTCTCTCTCTCGCTGTCTCGCACGCTCGCACTCCCGTCAGCCCAATCAATGTTCCACTCGCTCAGAAAATTGCTCTCTCGCTTGGTAAGACTCCTCGCTCTACGTCCCCCACCACCTCTCGCCGCCGCTAACCACTTTGCTCATCCCTTGAGAGGGGCCCACTTGAGGCACGACGAGTCGATGGCCTTGTCGTTCGCCGGCTTGCGGGCCTCCTTGTCGAGCCAGTCGTCGATGATGTCCTAGCCGCGCGCGTGAGAGAGAAACGTCAAACACGTTAGGAAAATCTGCGACGCACATCCAATCGTCTCATTAAACCCTTTCCCGTTCCGATGACGTACGTGTATGGAACCGTGAAAAAACTAAAATAACTTTATCGGTACCGAGGCTCCCACAAGGCCATGGCGGGAGGGAGGGCGTGTGGCACAGTTTTGCGCCAGCTATAGTAAAGCAAGGTGGTGTCGCTCCGGTTCTCTGCGGTAACGTCTTTAAAAACGACGCTACGCCTCTCTCAATAAAATTAACGCTGAACCGTTCACGCGTTCCGAGATTCATCGGTGAACGGGACACCCACCCTGCGACTTGCAGACATCTCGGAATGGGAAAGGGTTATAATAGTTTGCATATTTCACACGTAAATTGGATCAAAATGTAGCTGCACCAAAGTGTTTGGAACCACCGAGTTTCCTGTCTTGTCAATGTAACTTTACCAATTGCAATTGTTTTTTTCCATTTGTAATTGTGGACCGCTTTAGATGTTGCCTGCCGGCCGAGTCGCCCCCCGTTGAAAAAGCACAATGGGCTTTACTCCATGTCCCGGGGGGGGGGGGGAGGGGGGGGACCACGTGGATGGTCCATATACCATGGGGGGGACCATGGGGATGGTGTCCATGTCTCATGGGGGGGACCAAGGGGGCGGTCCATGTACCACGGAGGCAACCACAAGGACAGTCCATGTACAACGGGGGGGGGGCCACGTGGACAGAGACAGGGACGGTGCGCCATTCATTTCCGGAGTTATTATTTTATGAACTAAACCTAAACAATTTATATTTTACCAGGCATGGCCCACTGAGCCATACAGCTCTTTTTCAGGAGCGACCTGGCCACAAATGAGAGCTCAACAAAGTGGCTTATCACGTGGAAATGTATCGCAGCCAATTACTCTAAACGCGTGTTTCTAAACGTGGAGGGAAAAAACGGAGAAATATCCAAGCGAACACAGGGAGAACGGGAAAACTCCAAATATACAGCAGGCGTCAGGGTCCGTATCAAACCCACGACCTACTGCATACCAGGCGAGGGAGTCAACATCTCCTAGCCACCGTGGCGCATCGGGACGATGGGCAACGCGTCCGCAAACGTGACGGCCCAAAGCTCTCAACTGCGAGTGGAGGTCAGCTGTTCATCGTCAGCTAAGGGTCACCTCGTTGCCACTCGCGTCAAGGAGGGGGTGGGGCTTATCTCACATCAACAGCGGATGTCACGAGGCTAGACTTGATCCCTGCCAGAGGAACATGGAATTTCAGGCGCACTTCACTTTCACAGCGCGGGTAAAAGCCACCGAGGGCCAAGGCTCGTTGTGTCTCGCCAGCCGAGCCGGCTGAGCACACACCAGAGGTCGCAAACGGGTTGTGATTCCTTACCCGTACCCGGCCGCACCAGGGTCGCAAATGGGTACCCGTACCCAGGCGGGTACGGGTACCCGTTCCCTACCCGTACCCTACCCGAAATGAGTGACAAATGGCTACTCACCAGTGACTCACGGCCTACCCGTACCCATACCCGGCCGTACCAGGGTCGCGTACGGGTAGCCGGGTATCGGGTAAGGTACGGGTATCGGGTACCCGGTTGCGACCTCTGGCACACACACAACAACTCGCAGAGGTCAAAAGGTTAACAGTGAATCCCCAAGAGAGGGGCGCGTCAAGAACGCTGCGCTATTCACAGCGGCCCTTTTCTTCATCGCCGGCACATTAGTCACGAGAACTTGTTCTGCCGAGATTTTTTCCCCCGTTTGTAATTACGTGGGTAATTTACCCAAACACCAATTTAGGAGCAGAAAAGGGCTGGTTCTGGCCAGACGCGGGGTCCAGTTTTAATTACTCCAGAAAGCCACTTAAGCTCACTGTCGCATTTCATTAGTGCGGCTGTAAAAACATCGTCACGTTGTCCCCCTCCCCCAGAATGTTCTGCCCACCGTTTAGTTTGACTCGTCTTTGACCGCCTTCGCAGCGCTGGTACGTCCGCGGTCAAAGACGTCAGTCCATACCGTGTCAACACACACGGTTTAACCCCGTATGCTTGTACAGGGCAAATTGAGTGTTCAGCAGAGGTCGCAAACGGGTTTTGATTCCTTACCCGTACCCGGCCGCACCAGGGTCGCAAATGGGTACCCGTACCCGGCCGGGTACCCGTACCCGGCCGGGTA
The DNA here is from genome assembly GCF_015708825.2 of Lethenteron reissneri. Lineage (NCBI taxonomy): Eukaryota > Metazoa > Chordata > Hyperoartia > Petromyzontiformes > Petromyzontidae > Lethenteron > Lethenteron reissneri. The sequence goes on from NC_083839.1 coordinate 1,050,062, forward strand.
CGGATAGCCGTTCCCTACCCGTACCCTACCCGAAATGAGTAACAAACGGTGACTCACCAGTGACTCACGGCCTACCCGTACCCGTACCCGGCCGCACCAGGGTCACAAACGGGTACCCGTACCTGGCCGGGTACAGGTAGCCGGGTATCGGGTAGGGTACGGGTATCGGGTACCCGGTTGCGACCTCTGGTGTTCAGGTCCATACGGCGTACAGCTGTTTCAATGCGGGCAAACAATGTTTTCGTCTATTTGTTTGCGGTGGGATGAACGATGAGATTTATAAGGACACGGGGTGACCAATAAGGTATGAAATTGTCTGTAATAAGGTAGGGACTGATAAGCGGTTGACAGCTATGAAATTAGCATGGATTTGGTGGCAATCCCACGTTCTTATGGCAGGTATGTCAATCTATGGGGGGTTATTATTTATTACCATACTTCACCACGCTGATTTAAAAGGATTTTTTAAGAGGTGGAGTGGGGGGGAAGGCAGAAACGGTGCGGATTTTACTCAACGCTGACGTTAGCCGTGGCCGGCAATCGAACATGGACAGCCGGGTTCATAGGGCAGTGCGCTAACCACTATAACTAAACGCTCCACCCCAGGCCAGCCTTCATAGGCCTTAAAATGGGCTCACTAACAGCACCGGCCCCTACTCCCACCACTACTACTGTGTATCAGGATGTGTAAGGATGGGTGCCGTAGAGCAGGCAAGATGGTAACTCCCTCGCCTGGTATACAAGGAGGTCGTGGGTACGATTCGGCCCCTGATGCTTGTTGTATATTTGGAGTTTGCTTGTCTCTCTCTCTGATCATCATCATCACGGTGGCTAGGAGATGTTAACTACCTCGCCTGGTGTACAGAAGGTCGTGGGTTCGATCCAGACCCTGATGCCTGCTGTATATTTAGAAGTTGCACGTTCTCCCCATGGTCGAGTGGATATTTCTCCGGGTCCTCCAGTTTTTCCCTCCACATTTAGAATTAACGTATTCGGCTGCTATGAATTTCCACGTGATGATAAGCCACTTTGTTGAGTTATTATTTGTAATAACCAGGTCTCTTCAGAAAAAAAGATCTCTATAGCTCAGAGGCCCTTGCCTGATCAAATAAAAATAGTTACGTATATACGTTGAACTTCTTTCGCACCGCACGTAGCGAACCGGTGACACTGAGTGATAGAGAAGCGAGGTCTCCGTTCGTCTCCCCCCCCACCCGCCTTCACCTGCCGCTTGAGTACCAGGTGCTTGCCCTTCCAGTACTTGAGCATCTGCAGGTACTGCAGCGTGCTGACGATGTCTGCGGGGTTGATGGCCGTCTCCTGGCTGATCTCTGTGCGCAGCGAGAGAGCGAGCCGCAGCGGGTCACGAGTTTGACGGCGCAGGTAACAAACCCAGGGATGGCTTTCAAACGTTTCAGATTTTTGTAGGAGCAATTCAGATTTTCCAAAAATACAAATTGAGATTGATGCAGAATAATTCAACGTGTCTTCACTCCTCACAGAAGGTGAAGTCACTTCAGGAATTGCTGTAATAGAAGCGGTGTCATATCCGTGAGCTCATACTTTCACGTCAATTGAAAATGGACACGCATTCCGTCACCGCGCGCGCGCTTCACGTGAAATGCCACCAAACGCAGCCCGTAAAATGTCCACGCGCAAACGACAAACACGACTCTAGATTTGAAGCTTTCGTGACTGCAAGGATTCAGGTAAAAAAAAAATGAAAGAAAAATTAATAAAAAAATATTTTAATTTCATTTTTTTACTTACGTAACTTTACCGGAAAAACTAAGAATATGACAAACACGACGACCGGAGGCACACAAGCTCCTGGCTCCCTCCGACAAAACGACCGCGGCGTTTCCAATCCCTCCCTCGGCAGGCACGGGGGGGGGGGGGGGGGGGGGGGCAGCCTGCGGCACGATCGTCCGAGGAAAGCTGCCCCGGGGGGCGGTTATTACCGCCGGTAACAAGCGCACGGTGTGGGGCGACGCGGTGCGGCGGGCAGGGCGGAGCGACCTACGACCTTTGATGGAGATCTCCTTGCCGTGGAAGCCGTGCAGGTAGCGCAGCACCACGCCCTTCCAGTAGCTGCGGTAGCTGATGAGGCCCAGGTCGGAGAGCGGTCGCTCGGGTGACCCGATCTTGTCCTCCATCTTCGACAGCAGGTAGCCTTTGGGAAGGAAGCGCAGCAAAAGGGGTCGTGGCGGTGAGTTGGATTGGGAGCGGAGGAGGAGGGCGATGGGGTTCGTTAATCGGTCGGGAAGGCGAGCGCTGGACGACGCGCTGACCCATTAGGTCGCAAGGAACCTCGTTTGCAAAGCAGTGCCCGAGGGAAAGGCAATGGCGTGCGCGGAAAGAGCTATCCGTTCACGGATAGCGAAACGAGACGTTGCGACGTGCAACGAGACGCCGTTAGGCGAACAACTCCCAACGTAACGATCCCGAAGCAATCGGGACGCCGGCTGGCGGCTTTGATGTGCAGGGCTGGAAGCAAACGCTCGCACGCCGAGACGCCGCGGCGACGGCTGCGAGACGCGCAGCGCAAGACAAGCGCAAGAACCTCCGGCAGGCCGAGCGGAGGATGGGCTCTCACAAGGACGGCTCGTCCCGGACGCTGTGAGGGCAGCGCAGCAGTCTCCCCATGCTGCCCCCCCCCACAGTGTGCATCTCCCCCAGTGTGCATCTCCCCCAGTGTGGATCTCCCCCAGTGTGGATCTCCCTTCCCCCAGACGTCTGTGCTGTCAATCCCCTGCCACTGTTCAAGGTTCAAGTGCATGGTCAAGACCCTCCAGTACACTATTTTTATTAATTTTATTTTCAGAATCAGAATCATTATTTATACTGTAGGAGAAATCCGATGAGCTATTTTTCACAGATGTACAGTCAGGGCGAAGGGGAAAGAAAATCCACGCGACCATTAGGGGAACTAGATAAACTCCCAAATCTACAGGGGTCAGGGTTGGGACCAAACCCACGACCACATGCATACCAGGCAAGGAAGATAACGTCTTGCCACCGCAGCTCTTCAACACTTCCCAACACTGCTGACCGGTAAATAAATATGCCTGCCATTCCTGCACGACGCCGTGTGATGCGTTCACATCTAGACGCTGTGAAACTCCACGTTGTACCCTGCTGCAAATCAACTTCGGCTCATCTTCACATCCCCCTGTTTGTATCCACACACGCAAAGACAAAGATCCCCCATGTAGCCTTTAACAGACTGCAGAGGCAAGTGCTGTTAGCGAGCACCTATGAAGGCCGCAACGGTACACGAGGGAGTGGGTGGCCAGCACCACGCCCGACCGCCTTTGTCTCCCCAGTGGTGATGTTTTTAAACACCGCACCAGGTACTCATTTGAGGCCGAGTCGACCTAGGGGAGGCCCAGGACCGGTTCAGATAATCGTCACTGATTTTGGCCTTGAGCAGGAATCGAACTCGGGTCCCCTGGTTTGTAGTGCAGTGCGCTAACCGCTACACTACCGCTCCCCACTCCATGGTGAACAATAAAAAGACAAAGAACCCCCGTATAGCAGACTGTAGGGGCAAGTGCTGTTAGCGAGCACCTATGAAGGCCGGCACAGCACACGACGAGGGGGTGGGTGGCCAGCACCACGCCCTGCCGCCTTTCTCTCCCCAGTGGCGATGTTTACACACCGCACCAGGTACTCATTTGAGGCCGAGTCGACCTAGGGGAGGCCCGGGACCGGTTCAAATAATCGTCACAAGTGTCGGCCATGAACGGGAATCGAACTCGGGCCGCCAGGTTTCGCAGGTCGCCAACGGCCGGAGTACTGCTCCCCACACGCACACATGCACACCCACGTGCAGCAACCACTGCAAGACACCTTTATAGATGCGCGTGACTCATCGCTCGAAGGTGGCGAAAATGCGTCGCAAATGGACGGTTCAAGAAGACGTTCGCGTCTCTCCCCGGGGCAAGTAGAGAGGCGGGGGTGGGGGGGGAGGGCTGAGCCCGTGAGATTCGGTGACACGGCCGGACGACGGAGGAGCGTCTTACCGCTGGCTCGTTGCAGAGGTCTGCGCTCCAAGCACCCCGGCCCGACCCGGTTAACAACGCGAGCGTATAAACCATAGAACTAAAATATGACGCGCCATCGGCTTCGCAGTGGCCGTCAAAAAAATCCTGCGACATTGTATGCATGTGTTTTGAACTTCTTTCATTATTAATGCATGTACGTCGAGGATTATTCGAGCAAAGAAAACGGAAGACATGTGCGTGCTGGCTCTCACGGTCCAAACTTGCACCTTACTGCCACGGAATAAGCGAGAGCAGCATCGCTGCCCTCATTCCGCACCGACGCCACACACTTGAAGGCCGGTGCTGTGAGATCAGCTTGTGCCGCACAGGGACAAGCTGCCCTTATATGGGGGGGGATCCCCATAGGCTGACAAGCTGCGTCCACGACACGTTTCATCACATTACGAACGCAAACATAAGTGCGAGTCGGATTTATAAAATTCTGGATTTTTTTTTGTTATTTCTCGCGCAGGGCTGAGATTAATACAAAAAAACCTTCCAACTTTGATTGCGGCAAAGGAAGGCGCGGGTTCCAAGCGATGTCCCGGGGGGAGCCCGTAGCGCGGCGTGGATTTGAGGGCCGCGAGTCCCCGTCTCACTTTCCCTCGGAGCTTTTTTAGGGGGATATCTTCGATGCCAAGAAGAAGCTCGTGAAAACCCTAAGGCCAGCTGCAGACTTCCCGGCTCACTGGGGTCACGTTGTGTGACCTGCCCTCCCTGCCCCCCCCCCCAAAACGCTCATCAGCCGAGGCCTCAATTTGTCAAAGAGTCTTTACGTCCACTCGACGGCCAAAATATCAAGGAAGAGAATCCGGCGAAAAGAAATTACCGCCATTGGAACTGCGCGCTACTGATTTCACCCAACGACGGAAGAGCAACACCAAAAATATGATCGCCACGTTTGTATTTCTCCATAATAAAGGTTTTTGGTTTAGATCGCATAAGTATAAATGTCAAATCGCCCGATGATGCTGGATGTAATTACCAACTCAGATTGTAAATGTTGTAGATTCACTCTTCAACACACCAGTGGGCTGAAGTAGTAACTATTTGGCGTTTACGTGACAAATCCCTTACTGATTGGCCATGTCGGGTGGTGGAGGGTTTCGACACATTCATACTTCGCGATCTAACCCAAAAAACCTTCATTATGAATAATACTGGTCGCAAAAGTCTACGTGTTTGTATTTTTATTAGCAATTTCTTCGGCCCAACAACTCAAGCCAAACGTACGGCCGACTCACACTGGGAACTGGTACCAGCAATGTCAAGATCGGCCTCTGTGGACGTGTCTTAGTGTGTCACGTGTGTGCGTTGTGCACGTCTGCGTGTATTTCTATGTCTGTGCGTGTTTGTGTACATGCCTTTGTGTGCATGGAGGAGGTTCGTGAAAGACGCAGTTGGAGGCAATCGCCCTCCAGCAACAACGAAGGGCAGAGGAGTGACGCTCACAAACAACGAGCGGAGTGCCGGGCGGCTAAAATGCAGTAAGTTGACGCAGTGGGGAGCGCAGTTGGTGCATCTGCCAGTCATCTCAGTCAGTCAATCCACGACACCTGGGTCTGTTCCGTGACCTCCTGCTGCCAGCGGGCCTTCGACACTTACACGTAGCCTCAAATTGTACCTAGCCTGGCACAACCACCGCGGTGACGTCACCGGCACTCCGTGGTGAACGGCGGTCATTGTTGTGGCAATTAGCTTAAAATCGTGTACGTTGCACGAAAAAGGGGTCCGTGGCCTTCGCGTTGATTCGCGACAAATTACGGCGAGACAATTAACAACGGTTCCGTGCTCACCCGGGAAAGCTTCAAGCCGAGCCTCAAGACTACGACGCTCGAGGGCGTCAGAGACGTCGTCCGAGACCAAACTCCGTCACCAGCAGGGATGACGGCCCGTGGTCGAGACGCAGAACAGAGCGGCGGGTCCAAAGCGGCAACACGCGGGAGCCGGACGGATCACGAGGGACGGCGGGGACGCCTCCGGGGAGGCCTTCATCCGACGGTGGATGGGTCGCGGCCGTCGATGACGATGGCGGGTGCGTGCGTGGGCGAGTTCGTGCGTAGGTGCGTACGTGCATGGGCGGGTACATGCGCAGGTGGGTTCGTGGGCGTGCGTGGACTCACTGAATTCGATGAGCATCTTGCCGTAGCCCTGCCTCATGAACTGCGGCATGGTTAGGATGCACGACACGTTGTAGTTGAGGAACGAGTTCTTCTCCTGCGAAGGGGAAAGAAATCGGGGGGGGGGGGGGGGGTAGGGTAGAAAGGCTGTAGCGTCGCAGGCGAAACGGAGCGGCGTCCTCAAGAAACAATGGGGGTGGCTGCGACGCCACGGGCCAATTACGAGCCCCGGCATCGTTCGATGACCACGGGACACAGCCACGGGAGGGCAAGGCGGCTGGCGCATCACCGTCACCACCATCACCGCCACAGAGGGAAGGCGATGAAACGTACGGTGGTCGCGCAACAACTGCGTCCATTAACCCTCATGCAGCAGCTCTTCGTTCGCTTTGTCGCGGCATCGATCGACGTGGATCGGTCATCCGCCGTTTCATTTCACGTGCGGCTATCGCCCAGGAACGTTCGAAGCGCCGTGCGTTTCAATTCGGCCGCAATCTATTCACTTCTGGATGAAAGCTGCCGCCGCAAGCCCTCACCAAGATAATTGTTTTTTTACCCTTTTATCTGGCAACAAAACTGACACCTATTTTTTACAAGGAGTCATTTTGCATTGACCACAATACCTGCGGTCGGAATGCAAACAAAAAATATAACTCTGATAATGTATGCACTGTCCTTGAAGTTGATTGGTCCACACCCGGGACAGCTTTTCTTAGAGCCGAGTCTTACATGATGTTGGACCAGATGACGCCAAAAGGCGCACAACTCAAAGACAATGCACCGTCAGAGTATGAGAGCTCGGGGTAAGCATTTACACCCGACCATGTGAGACTAGGCTCTAAGAAAAGGTGTCTCGGGTGTGGACCAATCAATTTCAAGGACAGTGCATACGTTATCAAAGTTGTGTTTCTTGTTTGCATTCCGACCGCAGGTATTGTGGTCTATGCAAACATGACTCCTTGTAAAAAAAGGTGTCAGTTTTGTTGCCAGATAAAAGGGTAAAAAAACAATTATCATATTTTGCTACTGGCAAAGGAGGTTCCAATGGAGCCCTCACCAATTCTCTCGTGGATACGCGATGCCGATCGCATCGCTACCATCGTCATCATCATCATCATCCTTCTGTGGTCGATAAACAAAAATATATAAAAGCCGTACCACTTTGTGAGAGAGCAAATAGCAGTTGTCCTATGAATAGAACGATTCATGCAATTGGAACGTGGAATTTACACCGCCCCGGGGTCGTGACATCCAACTGAAATGAGGCAATGAGCCGTGGCTGTTTGAGCAGGGAGACAATGAGCAGGGAGCGAGGTCAGCAGGGGCGGCTAATCCCACGGTGGTCGGAGACACACACGGAGAGTCAGCGACACCGAGATGCTGGATTCGAATCCGCGTTTCAGTCGCCCGCGCTGATGCCGGGGTTTTCGATTCGAATGGTCTTGGACCGGTCACCAATGACCACACGGCAAACAGCAACAAAGCAAAATAAAAAATTCTGAAAAATTCCAATGGGGTTTTCACTTTTGATTTGAAGCTTTTGTGACTGCAGGAATCCATACTCTTTGGTTCTTTCGGTAAAGTCACGTAGGCAGAAAATAAAATAAAAAACTTTTTTATAAAAAAAATTACAAATTTAAAACAATATTTTTTTTTATTATTTTAAATTCTTAACATTTTTTATAACAAAGTTTTTTCTTTTATTTTATACCTACGTGACTTTACCGAAAGAACCAAAGAGTATGGGGTTTTGCACTTTGTTCGGTTCGCTTCAGCTTCTGGGAATCAAAGTTTACAAAGTAATACTGGTAGGAACTCACTGGTTCCACCAGCCCACATGGGATTATTGTGTCCGTCCGTCCGTCGTGCAGGGAGGGGCTGGGTGGGGAGGGAAGGGCTGGGTCGGGAGGGGAGGGTGGTGAAGGTGGGGAGGGGAGAATGGTGAGGGTGGGGAGGGGCTGGGTGGGGAGGGGCTGGGTGAGGAGGGTGGGGCTGGGTGGGGGGTGGGAGGGGTGGGGCTGGTGGGGAGGGGCTGGTCACCCCGTGGTGCCCTTATAAAACTCAACGTTGAACCTACTCACGCCGGCTTGTGCCCGCCCTCACAGTCGGGCATATTTGCGGAATACACCACGCCGCCGTTGACCCTGCAGGCCATTGACCGAGCAAGCCAACGTTCCTACCAGCTCCCTCCTGCTGCTCCTGCCGATTATGATGCTGCTACTGCTCCACCTGATGCTGCTACTGCTGATGCTGCTGTTCCAGCTGATGATGATGCTGCTCCTACTGCTGCTCCTGCTGATGATGCTGCTGCTCCTGCCGCTGCTGAAGATGGTGCTGCGACAGATCCTGCTGATGCTGCTGCTGATGATGATGCTGCTCCTGCTGCTCCTGCTGATGATGCTGATGCTGCTGATGCTGCTCCTGCTGTTCCAGCTGATGATGATGCTGCTCCTGCCGATTATGATGCTGCTACTGCTCCACCTGATGCTGCTACTGCTGATGCTGCTGTTCCAGCTGATGATGATGCTGCTCCTACTGCTGCTCCTGATGATGCTGTTGCTGCTCCTGCTGCTACTGCTGATGCTGCTGTTCCAGCTGATGATGCTGCTCCTGCTGATGCTGCGACTGCCCCACCTGATGCTGCCGCTGCTGATGCTGCTGCTGATGTTGATGCTACCACTGCTGCAACTGATGATGATAATGAATATGAGCAGCACCTCGCGGGTGCGACACTGCACGGGAAGGTGAGGGGGGGTAACCTCACCTTGGAGAAGTAACCGACGAGGTGGCAGCCGGCATTGTCTCCCTCCGTCATGACGTAGAAGAGGAAGGGCTCCACGTCGTAATACAGCGTCTTGTGGTCCAGGAACAGCTTGGCCAGGAGGCACAGGTTCTGGCAGTACGTCTGCAGACAGACCGTGCGACGAATTTTAAACTCTTTAAACTGAACCATTTTACCAGGTAAGGCCCACGAAGGTTTACAGTAGAACCCTTCTGAACGACCACCCCTGTTAACGATTAATCGCTGAACGATGGGCCTCCATAGAGCCCAATGTGTAGTGTACACTAGTGTAGTGTATAGTGTAGTCTATAGTAGTGTAGTGCTTCCATAGACCCCAATGTGTAGTGTATAGTGTAGTGTATAGTGTAGTGTACACTAGTGTAGTGTATAGTGTAGTCTATAGTAGTGTAGTGCCTCCATAGACCCCAATGTGTTCGCTTATAGACCATTCCCCTGTTAACGATGGGCTGATGTAGATACAGTAAATATTACTTACTGCATTGAGTAACCACGTTTCTTTAACATGATGTGTTTATAATGTTGTTAGTATCTTGATGTATTAATATCCATTGTCTAAATATGTTTATCTTTCCATGCTATCGGAACGAATTAAGCCTTTAACGTGTATTTCCTTTACTCGCTTAACGGCCAAATCACTTAACGGCCGGTTTCGTGGAACCGATTACCGTCGTTAAGAGGGGTTCTACTGTTTCGCTCATTTTCAGAAGCGACCTGGCGATTGCAAATGACAGCTCAAGTGGCTGACCATCGTGTGGAAATTTATAAGCAGCCAAATACTCTCAGCGCGTGATATTGATTCTAAATGTGGAGGGGAAAACCGGAGGGCCCGGAGAAAAATCCACGCGACCACAGGGAGAGAGACACGCAAACTACAAATATACAGCAGCAGGCATCAGGATCGGGATCGAACCCACGACTGCCTGTATACTAGGCGAGGTAGTTAACATCTCCTAGCTACCGTGATGATGATGATGATGAGAGAGAGACACGCACACTCCAAATATACAGCAGCAGGCGTCAGGGTCAGGGTCAGGATCGAACCGACGACCACCTGCACACCAGGCGAGGTAGTTAACATCTCGCTCCTCCGACCAAACGTTTTCAAAGAGGTGGAAGCAACCAACACTTCACCTCACCACACGCGTCCTGCCTGTCAAACTGAGAACCGCCACCACAATTTACACTGCTCCGTGGACCGGAGGGCCAGAGGCATTGAATAAACTTGCCACACTCTACGTACGTTGAACTTCTTTCGCACCGTACATAGCCAACCGTGCTAATCGCAGGCGTAAACGCACCAGCGCATGCCATTCACCACGCAGCTTGTCACGTCTTTCGCTCGCACGCCGTCTCTCCAGAACTCACAAGTGGGGCAGATATATTTTGGAAAAATTGCGTTGTGAACGATGTGGAGGAGTCGTATCGATTCACTCTCTGTCGTCAGCAGGGGTAATATTGCTCTGGGGGGGGGTCACACAAAACAGACTGGTGGGGTCGTTCGACAAGAGACCAGTCTCTGATTGGGTCTCGGAGAAGATAAATAGACTCGATCCGATGGGACCCTTTAGACAATTATTCGGACCGATCTCTGACGGTGTTTTGATGAGGATGACGGAGCAGTTCCGATCAGGTTGGGGAAGGCGAAAGCTGGGAGTTCCAGCCCTTGAGGGTAGAAAGTGGAGAGGGCGGTGACCTTCCCCATCGAGTGGAGGGTTGACACGGTTGATTTAAGTTGTTGATTTTAGATTTTGCAATATTGGCAAGGGATTTTCCATTGCCTGCCTCTGTGAAATATATCCTAAATATCAGCCTGGTCGGACACTGACTTCTAAGGAGCAGATCCTGTTTGAGATTCCCAGCTTCAAGGTGCCTCTGGGGTGCCCAGCAGAGTGCAGAATCCATGCTGTGATGGAGCTGAAATCAATGAGAAACCCCGAGACATTTAAAGACTCTATTTAAAGCCCACTTACTCAGAGACGCTCCGATCCACTTCTCCAACAACATACGCGCAGAGTTAAGACTCGCGAATCTACGGCTATACCTCCTCCTAACGTGTGTACGTACGTGTTCAACTTATTTAGCGCCGTACGTAGCCAACTGTGCTGAATCGGAGGTGCGGTGTATGTACGTGTGCTGAACTTCTTTCGCACCGTACGCTTATTTGGCGACACTAAATTTCCACACGATGAGCCACTTCGTTGGGATGTCACTTGTGAGAGCCAGGTCGCTTCTGAAAAAGAGCAAAGTGGCTCGGTAGGGCCTAACCTGGTAAAATAAAAAAAGTTTCAACAGTTTCAATCCGTCGCCTGGGGGGATCAGGCGAGTTCGGGGTAATGTGGGCACGTAAGGCAATTCGCTTAATGGCACCATCGCCACGGTGACCCCCAGCAACCTCCATGGGTGTTGGCCGAGATATCAAACGAAGCACCGCTGCACTCTTACCTATTCGTCGCAAACAGCCCATCCATTCACGTGGGGGGGGGTCGCTTTGAAGCTCTTGATGGCTGAGCAGTCACTAAGTGACCTAAATGCTGTTCAAGACTTGTGCCGCTGTGAGTCATCGTCGCCCATGGGCGGCTGCGGTAGAAGCCGCGGGGGGCTCCTCAAATCGTACCCACGACACGGGCATCGATTAGCACGGTTGGCTACGTACGGTGCAAAAGAAGTATAACGCATGTAGAGTGTGGCAAGTTTATTCAATGCCTCTGGCCCTCCGGTCCACCGAGCAGTGTAGATTGGTGGCGGCGGTTCTCAGTTTGACAGGCAGGACGCCATATGACCATACTTCACCACGCTGGTCAATGCGGGCTGGTGAAGGCAAGGGGCATATACGTGGGAGCACAGAATTTCATTGCAAATGAATGGATTTCGCTGGACTGCCCTCTGCTGCCCACAACAAAGGTCAACCCCCGATGCCGCCTCTGGCAACCTGGCACGCGGCATGGTGGCGGTGGTGGCCGCCCATCCAAGCACTATCCAGACATTCAGACGCTGTCTTTCCGACAGACCTGTTCTTCACCTGAGGACGGCTGCTTGCGTTGTGGCCGAAACGTCGTGAGAATTGTATTTTATTATGTTTATTTTTATTATTTTATTATTTCCCTTCTACGTGACTTTACCGAAAGAACCAAGAAGATGAATCCCTGCAGTCACGAAAGCTTTAAATCGAAATTTTTGTGTTTAGTTTGCTGTCCTTCCCCCACACCTCTGATTAGCACGATTGGCTACGTACGGTGCGAAAGAAGTTCAACATGCATTTGGTTATAGTTGTAGAGCTTACACTAAAATCGCTGAGGAGCTGAGAATAAACAGGCTGATAAACTCCATCTGACACGGGCGGTGCGACAGGGGAGAAACACCGAGAGATCCGTGCGTGAGCTTTTGAAAATGCTGCTGACGTTGGACCGATCCTCCAGGATTCTGACAAAAAAGAAGCGACACTCCGGGGACATGTTCTAATTTAGAAAAAACACAGATGGGCATTAAAAATTAAAGCAGCTCACGGAGTGGCCGAGTGACTCAGAGGTCAGAGCACTCATGGCCACCGTTGAGACCGTGGGTTGGAATCCTGACAGCAGCCAGTGATGACACTGGGACGAGAGCACGGGCCGCGGGTGGATGGTCTCAGCCCGGACACCGCGGACTGCACAAAGAACTCCCCGCCACCCCCCCGCCCATCAAGTTTGATTCCGCACTGGATGTGACCGTCCAACAGCAGTTCAGAATTACATCTTTAGAATCATAAAGGAGAGAAAAGGCCACCTGAAAATAGTTTTTTTCCAGAAGTTTCTTAAAATATTTGCATACACGTACATTGAACTTCGTTCGCACACCTTTGGCCCGTACCATCAGCCCCTGCCCCGGTGGCATCGGTATTTGCACGCCGTGTCTTCCGTGAGAGACCGGACCTATCCCCAATGGGCTCTGTACGTCTGCGAATGTATGTTGTGTATGTCGACGAGGTATTCACCAAAGGTACGTACATTGAACTTCTTTCGCACCGTACGTAGCCAACCGTGCTAATCGGAGGTGCGGGTGAAGGATCATTCAGGTCCACTCCCCGACAAACGCACAAACGCACAGCGCAACGCTCTACAGGAACGCTGAATGGAATCTTCGTCACGGGCCACGACGCCAAAGAAGAGCACAACCGGAATAGATTGGGGGAAGTAAATTAAAAAAACAATTAAGATAAACGTTCTAGATTTGAAGCTTTCGTGACTGCAAGGATTCATATTCTTAGGTTATTTCGGTAATAAAATAAAAATCACGACGTTTCGGAGGCAACAACGGAAGTTTGTGTTGCCTCCGAAACGTCGTGATTTTTATTTTATTTTTATTTCACTTTTATTAATTTTAATTTTTTACCTATGTTACTTTACCGAAAAAACCTAAGAATATGATAATCGTTAACCACGCTTAACCTGCACCTCCGATTAGCACGGTTGGCTACGTATAGTCCGAAGGAAATTCAACACACGTACAACCCGCCCGCACCAGCTACACGCTTGATAGAAGGGGGAGGAGAGCCCAGTGCACGTGTTCAACCCTTTTAGTCACTCCACTGCTGGATGAGGCCCATGGAGGGGGGGGTGGTCCTGGGGGGTTATTTGACCGTACTGAGAGCCTTGAGACTCCGTTACGCTTTGCTGGGTAAACGAGCGTAGCACAGCGGTAGTGATAATGTATAAATAATCCACCACCTCCCCCGGGCGGTGGTGTTGTGTGCCACCGACATCTGGGTGGTTGGTTTTCGAGCTGTTCCCCGTACGCGGGTGTTTGTTTCGTGCGTAAACAATTTAGCGGGTGAAGAACAGCCAAGTGGGAAATGGCCCTAACTCAGTGTTCTTTATTGCAAACCCCGCACGCCACTGGCAGCACCTGGTGCCTTTTAGTGCAGCCCCTGACGTGCGGCCCCCGACAATACATAAATGTGAAAACGCCCCCCATCATCATCATCATTGTCGTGCTGCTGTCGAACCGCTAATGGTTTCAAATGGTGTGACGGCCTTCACGCTGACGATGTCTTATCGGCGAAAGTGGCCAGCCCCTCTGAAAATGAGTGAAGCACATTTCTGTAACGGCTACGAAATCTCTGCACGCGCGCGCCCACGCCACCTTGTTCTTTTTGCCGTCCACTTCGAAGACGGACACGCTGCCGTTCCGGTAGATCTCATCCCCCGGCGGGTGCTTCCAAACGCACTTGGCCTGGCCAGAGACAAAGCGGAGAAAGAACATGATATTTTACATTTAGAATGATAAACAGACAGATGCGCAAATGGGAAAATTAAAGACACAAGCCAAGGTGGTGCGATAGAGGGCCATGCAAACCAAACTGTGGACCAAAGAGTAAACCCAGAGACCCATAGAGATTCATAGAAACCCATATAGTTACATTTTATACAATCAACAGTCGCACAACCAACACTTTGTACCATAGAGTAAACAACAGTAGTTTGTGCACAAATGTTAAAATTGGTCAAGTAATTAAAGATATTAAATTACCGTACATTGCGGGAAACCTAATAAACTGCCCAGATTTTTTTGAAAAAAAAAAGCATCCGAGTGAGATATGGCACGGCACATAAAATACAAAAACTAATATCTGATACTAAGGATGAATTACCTAAGCGAACAAACAGGTGTGTACCGGATAAATTGCTCCTGTGGCAAATGCTGTTGGTCAGAGGGGCCGAATGATCATCATGAGACTAAAAGAACACCAAACACAACTTTCGGCAGTTGCAGAACGCGCGTGCCAACAAGGACATTACATTTATTTTGATAATGTTGAAGTTTCGTGTAAAACTAGTTACTACTGGCTAAGACTAATTAGATAATCTATTGTAATTGAGAGAAATAAAAAAAATACTTCGAACCTTTCTGATATCCACAGGCCGAGTGCTGCTTGGAAGCATATTATCAAGTAATAGACTATATTCTTGGTTCTTTCGGTAAAGTAACGTAGAAGGGAAATAATAAAATAAAATAAATTCTTTCTAAAAGAAAAAGGATTTCTTTTATTTTATTATTTCCCTTCTACGTGACTTTACCGAAAGAACCAAGAATATTAATCCCTGCAGTCACGAAAGCTTGTTTAATTGCATGCCTATACAGGTCACTATACGTCGATTAACTACGACTTAATGTGTACATAGCTGCTGCCAAACTAAAAAAATAAGCATTCCATTATATGTTGACTAGCTTTACTAGCCGGTTTCGCCCGGGACTTGGATTCTTGTCTTGGATTAACACACGGCCTACGCGGAGGGTGGGGGGATGTGTGACGTCAGCAGGCACACTGCGTGACAAGCTAAGTAACTGAAAGCGAATAAAAGCATTTCAACGGACACTCTGCATGCACGACGTAAATTGCTCGCGCTTGTCGGTTACCCTCAGCGAGTTCAGAAAGGCCTCTTATATCGTTCTAGCTTACCACGTGGATTTACATTTAACCGTAGCCATTTCACATTGACAGATTCACACAGTAGGTGATTATTCACCAATGACTCTCACGCCCGATATAATTTCACGCGTATAAATAAACTCGCGTAACCCCCCCTGGGACATTTCCACGGAACACCCCCCCCTCTCTCCCAGGGGCCCCCCCTGTTGAGCACCACAGCTGGGACTGGCAACGCCAACGCCGCCGCCGACGCCGCCACCGCTCACCATGTGCCTGCGCAGGATGGTGGGGCTCTTCATGTACTTGAGGCAGAACTCGCAGACGTAGAGCTTGCCCAGGCGCGTGTACTCCTCGGGGTAGGGCGAGTGGTACCACGTGTCGAGCTCGTAGCGCCCAAACACGATGGTGCGGATGCCGGCCTCGAGACAGGCGCCCACCACGGCCGCCCCCGCCAGCGCTCCGTCGCCGTCGCACGCGGCCCCGCGCAGGTGCATCTGCTCCTGCCGCGGGGTGGTAGCAGGGGTTTTAGTGGGGGGGTTGATGGCGGGTGGGGGGGGCAGAGGTTTAAACACGGCATCTTGAGATGCGTTCGCGTGTAAACGCGACAAAAATCTGATAATTGTTTTTTACCCTTCTATCTGGCAACAAAACTGACACCTTTTTTTACAAGGAGTCATGTTTGCATAGACCACAATACCTGCAGTTATAATGCAAACAAAAAACATAACTCTGATAATGTATGCACTGTCCTTGAAGTGGATTGGTCCACACCCGAGACAGCTTTCCTTAGAGCCTAGTCTCACATGGTGTTGGACCAGATGACGCGTCAGTTTTGTTGCCAGATAGAAGGGTAAAAAAACAATTATCATATTTTTTACTGGCAAATGAGGTTCCAATGGTGCGACAAAAATCCACGCTGTACCGTAATGCAATAAAACCTCGGCTCGTCTTTACATCCCCCTGCTTGTATCCGCACACACGCACACAAATAAAAAGATCCCCCGTAAAGCATTCAGACTGTTGGGCCAAGTGCCGTTAGCAAGCAGAACCTATGAAGAATGGCACGGTACTTGTGGGGGTGGGTGGCCCAGCACCACGCCCGACCGCCTTTGTCTCCCGATGTTTACACACCCCTACACCAGGTACTCAATTGAGGCCGAGTCGACCTAGGGAAGGTCCAGAACTGGTTTAGATCATCGTCACCGCTGTTGGCCGTGAGCGGGATTCGAACTCGGGTCACCGGGTTCGTAGCGCGGCGCGGAAACCGCGACGCTGCCGCTCCCAGGCTGATGTTCGCACACGGACGGGTGGTAGCGTGCAGTGCAGGTTTGCGGTTCAACTACAGGGGCTGCCCCGGTTAATGCCGCACACACACACACACGTGAATACGTGCCATCTGCGTTGCAGCACGGGTTGAAGACCTCGCCTTGTTACGAGAAAAAGAGTGCCAGCATAATTGTCCAAACATTTGAAAACTGGACTGAAATCTGAACAAAAGATCTAATCCCAACATAGCTTTCTCTGCTGGCTGGCAAGACTATTTCCCATTGGAGGAACGGATGATGTATTGATTTTCTGTCGCACAGAGACAGGTTCCATAGCGGTCCCCATGGCTTCAAAAAGCAACACTGCGCTCTGCCATGTTACTTGCTGCTATGGGTGTAAAACAAATAGAATTACAATCTTGATTTTAAGCTTTCGCGACTGCAGGAATCCATACTCTTTGGTTCTTTCGGTAAAGTCACGTAGGGAGAAGAATAAGGTTTATTTCAGCAGTTTTTTATTGCTGTGGTTGTCCCACCTGATGATGGTTGCTTTGTGTTGCGATCGAAAGACCGCGATCTATTTTATTTTTCTACCTACGTGACTTTACCGAAAAGCAATTATGACTATTTATATGCGTATGTATAAATTTTTAGCAGTAGCAAAATACTATAAACCGGTGGTTCCTAACCGTTACTGAAGCCTTGCACCCGTTCGGTTCTCAATCGTAAAAAAAAATGTATTGTATTAATACATAGGGTTTGATGAAACAAAATACAGTAAAACATTGGATTGCGAGTAACTTGGTCTGCGAGTGTTTTGCAAGACGAGATAATTTTTAAAATAAACTTTAACTTGATAAACGAGCGAGGTCTTGCAATACAAGCAGTACCTACAGTATACGCTTTGCTTTGTCTGCCGAGCGTCACGTGATCACAACTGAGCCGATGGTTCTTCTCTCTCTCTCGCTGTGGGATTGTGGGTAATTGTCTCCCATGCTCGGTCTCAGTTGGCGTGCCTCGCTCGTATAGTCAACATCCGTGCGAGCGTACACTGTTTACTATAGTGTTGTGACCACGAGTGTGTGCGTAAAGCATTTTTTTATTTTGTGTCCAAGTGTGGTGACTGTTCTTTAGTAACTGTACTGCAATAACCCACTTCTCCTCTCTCTCGTCTCCCTCACACCAGCCACGATTAAATGTAATTAATACATTTGACAACTTGAAATGTAATTGAAATAATAAAAATATAAAAAGGTATTTTGTATTAATAATTTTTACATGAATATTTTTGGGTTGTGCAACGAATCATCTGAGTTTCCATTATTTCTTATGGGGAAATTCGCTTGGATATACGAGTGCCTTGGATTACGAGCACGTGTCCGGAACGAATTATGCTCGCAATGCAAGGTTTTACTGTAGTTGTACGTACGTGGCCGTGCTTGATGTGTTTCGATGATTTAACCTCCTACAAGAATCTGGCATGTCTCGTACCCCCGGTAAAGAAGCGCTGGTTTAAACGCACGTTGATTTCAAATGTGGAGGAGCAAACCAGAGAACTCAGTGGAATATCCGGACGACCACGAGGAGAGCATGTAAACTCCAAATACGCAGGTGTCGGTCGGGATTGAACCCACGACCTCCTGTATACCAGGCGAGAAGTATAACATCTCACCACCATTGTGCCCCAGTTCCAGTTAACCATTCTCTAAAAACCGGTTTAAAACCAGTTCGATTTAAATAATAGCTCAAAAGCAACAACAACAAAAAGCTCCCCTGGTGGTTATTCACACACGGCAAACCGCACACAAGCAGCCCCAGACACACGCACACTTCACACACAAGTAGGCAGCGCGTGTGTGCGTGCGTGCCCAACCATGTCCAGGCAGGCGCGTGTCTGCGCTCGCCGGAACAGCTCCAGGTCGTAGGGCGACGTCAGCCCGTCGAGGAGCGGCTCTCGGCTCATGGCGTGCGTCTGCCGGTGCTCCTGGCAAGCGGCACAGCGGGCACAGCGGGCACACGGACAGAGCCACCCAGCAGCAGCAGCAGCAGCAACAACAATGAAAAAGTTGATTTATATAGCGCCATACAAAAGACAAAGATACCCACGATAGCCTTAACAGAACTCTTGGGGCAAGTGCCGTTAGCGAGCACCTGTGAACGACAAAACGGCACTTGAGTAAACTAAAAAAAACGAAATAATATTTCTACATTTGAAGTTTTCGTGACTGCAAGGATCCATACTCTTTGGTTTTCTCGGTCAAGTCACGTAGGTGAAAACAAAATGAAATAAAACAATTTACACCATTGGAACCTCATTTACCAATAAAAAATATGATAATTGGTTTTTTACCCTTCTATCTAGCAACAAAACTGACACCTTTTTTACAAGGAGTCATGTTTGCATAGACCACAATACCTGCAGTCATAATGCAAAAAAAAACATAACTCTGATAATGTATGCGCTGTCCTTGAAGTTGATTCAACAATCAACTTCAAGGACAGTGCATACATTATCAGGTATTATGGTCTATGCAAACATGACTCCTTGTAAAAAAAAAAAAGGTGTCAGTTTTGTTGCCAGATAGAAGGGTAAAAAACCAATCATCGAAATAAAACAACCAAATTAAATCACGACGTTTCGGAAGCAACACAAGCATCCGTGTCATCAGGTGTGACTGCTCCAGCAAAATCACTGTCGCGTATTACCAGGCAAGGCCCACTGAGCGATATCGGTGTTTGGCAGAAGTGACCAGCCCACAGACGAAAGAAGGGTGGTCATTACCACGCCCGGCCATCTTTGTCTCCCCAGTACTGATGTTTATGCACTGCACCAGGTACTCATTTGAGGCTGAGTCGACCTAGGGAAGGCCCAGGACCGGTTCAGATAATCATCACTGGTGCTGGCTCTCAGCGGGAATCGAACTCGGGTCGCCGGCCTCGTAGCGCAGCGCGCTAACCGTTACGCGACCGCTCCCCACACAAAACACCGTTTCGACATGCGCATCATGTACATAATAATACTGGTAGGAACCCACTGGTTCCACCAGCCCACAGGGGAGGGGCTGGGTGGGGAGGGGCTGGGTGGGGAGAGTGGGGAGGGGCTGGGTGGGGAGGTGAGGGTGGGTGGGTGGGGGGTGGGAGGGGTGGGGCTGGGTGGGGAGGGGCTGGTCACCCCGTGGTGCCCTTATAAAACTCAACGTTTAACCTACTCACGCCGGCTTGAGCCCACCCTCACAGTCGGGCATATTTGCGGAATACACCACGCCGCCGTTGACCCTGGCCATTGACCGAGCAACCCAACGTTCCTACCAGCTCCCTCCGCAGGAATGTGTTAATAAGAGTACATATATACTGTAGTAGAGAACAGATATGTAGTTATAAGTGGAAAACAAGAGGAAGATCTTGAGCCTGAGATTGAACACGCGCAGGGGAGGGAGTTCTCTATTGCACGGGTAGCAGGGAAGAAGCCACACGCGGACAAACTGTTGCACGGAGACAGAGAGAGACTAACAACTGTGGAGACACACAGCCGCACACACAGAGAGATGCACAGAGCAGCCGGTCGTACAGATAAGAGACAAACAATCGCACAGACAGGAGGGCGTACAGACGGACGGTCACGGAGACAGAAAAAACAGAGAAGTTTCAGTTTCATTTATTTGGTATAGCCCTGTGAGCCATTCGGCTCTTGAATCGGGTGCAACGGCAACAAACAAAAACATGAACAAGAAAGCATCTTAAAGTGACCATGTGACTATGTGCCAACAGAAAATCCAAGAAAAAACGGAAAAGTATGGAACGCTTCACGAATTTGCGTGTCATCCTTGCGCAGGGGCCATGCTGATCTTCTCCGTATCGTTCCAATTTTAGTAGATGTACTGCCGGAAAGCCTGACAAGCCGATTGACAGAGAGACATTGCGACAGATGCCAGACATGCAGGCAGACGGATGGACAGACAGTCGCAGTGATAAGAAAAAATGGTCGGAGACATCCACAGGACAAACGACAGCAAAGATAAACGGGGAGACAAAGGCGGCGGCGGGCTGACGACATGCCAGCTGTGCCACAGCGCGGCCGCGCTGTAAGGGAGCCTCCTAGTGAACCCGGAACAAACAGGAGGGAAAAACGAATCCACTCACAATGTACTTCTGTTTCTGCTCCTCTGTTGGGCCCGCGTTCCGATTCTTGCGCAGCTCGGTGACCTTTTCTCGATAGCGCAGCTGTTTCTCTGTCGGGCCCTGCACATCGCGATCAAAGAAGACAAAAGATTCCAACCCCGCCCCCCCAGAGGTCGCAACCGGGTACCCGATACCCGTACCCTACCCGATACCCGGCTAACCGTACCCGGCCGGGTACGGGTACCCGTTTGCGACCCTGGTGCGGCCGGGTACGGGTAGGTCGTGAGTCACTGGTGAGTCACCGTTTGTCACTCATTTCCCAACACCTTGTCTCTTCTCACAATTCAAGTTCCTAGAATGAACCCACCCGCGCCTGCAACATGGCTTCATCCCAGAGGTCGCAATCGGGTACCCGTACCCATACCCTACCCGATACCCGGCCGGGTACGGGTAGCCGGGTATCGGGTAGGGTACGGGTACCCGTTTGCAACCCTGGTGCGGCCGGGTACGGGTAAGGAATCAAAACCCGTTTGCGACCTCTGCGCCCCCTCCCCATCGCCTCAACGAGACTTTTGCGGCAAGTGCTGTTGGCAAGTAGCAGCACCTATAAAGGCCGGGCATGGCACACGAAGCGGGTGGTGGTAGGGGGTGGCCAGCACAACGCCCGGCTGCCTTTGTCTCCCCAGTAGCGATGTTTTGGATACTGCACCGGGTACTCAATTGAAGCTGAGTCGACCTAAGAAAATGCTCAGGACCGGTTCAAATAATTTGGTGTTGGGAGTGAGTGGGGATCAAACTCGGATCGCCGGGTTTGTAGCGCGGCGCGCAAACCACAGTGCCTTCCACATTACATGAGCGGACCCACAACACACACTGCACACAGACACAAGCACACACAAGCACACAGACAGGCACATACATGCACAGAAACACATACAAGCATACACACACATATAAGCACACAATGCACATAGACAAACACACACAAACAGAAACCCACACACACAAAGACAAGCACACAACAAAGACAAAGATCCCCCTATAGCCTTAACAGACTGTAGGGGCAAGTGCTGTTAGCGAGCACTTATGAAGGCCGGAACGGTACACGAGGGGGTGGGTGGCCAGCACCACGCCCGACCGCCTTTGTCTCCCCAGTGGTGATGTTTACACATCGCACCAGGTACTCATTTGAGGCTGAGTCGACCTAGGGGAGGCCCAGGACCGGTTCAGATAATCGTCACTGGTGTTGGCCCTGAGCGGGAATCGAACCCGGGTGGCCGGGTTAATAGCGCAGCGCGCTAACCGCTACACCACCACTCCCCCCCCACTAGCACACAACAGACACACAGTAACAAGACAAAGATCCCCCATATAGTCTAACATACTTTTGGGGAAAGTGCTGTTAGCGAGTAGCACCTATAAAGGCCGGCACTTTGGCACACGAGGGGGTGGGTGGATAGCACCACACCCGGGCGCGCGCACACACACACACGCGCACGCACACACACACACGCTTATTCACAAACTCACACGAAAACATTGACCTCAGCTTGGTTTTAAAGGACTTGCTGGGACACGTGCTGTCAGCGAGCAACTATTAGAGCCAGTAAGTCGAGCAGCTTCGTTACAGAAATGCCAAATAAGTCGCGCATGTTATACCGAAGCAACTATTAGATGTTCAAGGCATTCCAAGCTGCGTGAATAAATAATATTAACTTTGTTGAGCTATCATTTGTGGCCAGGTCGCTTCTGGAAAATACATTAATGCCTCAGTAGGCTTTGCCTGGAAGGATGCGGATGGTTTAGTTGTTTGTGTGTTGGGTGATTTGTGGCCGAAACGTCGTGAGAATTGTATTTTAGTCTGTTTGATTTTTATTATTTTATTATTTTCCTTCTACGTGACTTTACCGAAAGAACCAAGAAGATTATTTACCTTTCTTGTACTCTGCACTACAATCGTGTTTTTGTACTGCTTGTTGTTGTTGTGACGTTCTTACCCTGTGCCCCTACTGAACATGTAAAAAAATTAACCCGTAAAAACAAAGTTTTTCACTATAAATCCTTTATATGCGTGTTCAATGGGCCACAACCCAGCCCACATTGGTCTTTGAAACGGGCGGCAAGAGTCCTCTCGTCCTCTGGCTTGAGGTGACTGCCACCTATGGGTCAGATGATTGCCTGCCACCATTAAGCAATTGGTAATTAAATATAATAAAAAAAATTAACCTAAAAAGTGTAAAATTTTGGGAAAAAAATTTTCACGAAAAGAAATTGTCACGCACAACGAGTCTGTGTGCAAAATGTCAGCTCGATTGGATCACGGGAAGTGGGTTAAAAAACGACCGAAAGATTTGCACGGTCGTAAGCGCGCAAGCAAGCAAGCGAACTTAATATAAAGGATTTAAATAAAACACGACCGAAAGATTTGCACGGTCGTAAGCGCGCAAGCAAGTGAACTTAATATAAAGGATTTAAAAAAAGAGCTTTATAGCTCATCAGATTCCTCCTGCAGTATAAATAAATCTTCTGATTCTGAACTGACTTGAGAGCGGTACATTTGTCAACCACATTAATCAGCGGTTCAAACACTGGCGCATGCTGGCTGGCCACAGCATGCTGGCCACGTGTTGACACGTGGTGTGTGCAGACGTGGGGACCCCGTGCGTGGCATCGTGACGTAACAGGGCTTTAAACTGTTCCAGGTTTGCCTCTGTTAGGGCTTCCTGTTGGATGACTGCTGCCATCTGCTGGCTCCGAAGATGCTGCACAGAAACCAGAGGGCTTGAGCCTAGACTTGAACCAGCTGCGAGGGGTTGGAAGCACGGACGGCTGGGGGTTAGGAGTTCCAGACTGTGGGGGGGGCAGCAGCAGGGGAGAATGAGCGACTTCCCACCGAGCAAAGGATGACTGGAGGCTTCCATGGAAAGCCTTCGCTGTCGGAGCGGAAGGAGTGCGTGGAGGGGGGTAGTGCAATGATAGAGAGGTAGGAGAGTGCACGGAGTGGAGTAGTGATGAGAAGGGAGAGCTAGGAGAGTGCGTGGAGGGGGGTTAGAGTGCGATGATATAGGTGAGCCCGCCACCACCCGACACAGCCAATTAGTAAGATTTGTCACGTAAACAGAACGTGGCCAATTTGTCATTAGTACAGCACTAAGCGGTGTGTTGGAGACCAAAGGCACAACATTTACAATCTGTACGACGTTTTGCCAGTAATCACAGCCAGTAATCACAGCTAGCTTCATCAGGCGACGGCCGGATTTGTTGAGAAATCCTCCTGTTTTGTTCCTTAAAAAGAGGGGTGGATGTGATGACATCACTTGTGTGCTCTTCTATCTAAGCAATCCAACCCCAAAAAAACCTGTATTATGGATGATATTGGTCGCGAAAGCCTACGTGCTAAACTGACATAGGAGGGGGGTAGGAGCATGCACGGAGTGGAGTAGTGATGAGAGAGAGGGGGGAGGAGGTAGGAGAGTGCGCGGATAGGGGTGGGTAGAGTGTGATGATATAGGAGAGGTAGGAGAGTGCAAGAACTGGAGTGGTGATGAGAGGGGAGAGGTAGGAGCGTGCTCGGAGTGGGGTAGTGATGAGAAGGGGGAGGTAGGAGAGTGCGTGGATGGGGGGGGGGGGGTAGAGTGTGATGATACAGGAGAGGTAGGAGCGTGCACGGAGTGGAGGAGTGATGAGAGAGAGGGGTGAGGTAGGATAATGCGCAGATGAGGGTACGAAAGAGTAAAAGATGACGGTGACGATGACGACGGAGCAACGAACGCCGCGAGCCCGCGGGGTGGGGGGGGAAGGGGGCCGTGAACTCACTCCGTGCCGGGTCGTGTGTCGATTCTCGTCCTGCTGATCGGCCAGCTCCTGCTCCGCCAGCTCCTTCTCGTACCGCCCTGCTCGCAACTGACGGCACGAGTCACACGCCCACCAACAACCCCCCCCCCACAACGGTCAAAGGCGCGCAAACGCGACGTTCGTTCGAGAAGTAACATTTAGTATCCATCCGCCCGCGCTAAGGGGAGGGGGTCGGCAAATCTGTGGCGCCTCTTCAAGGAACCGTCGTCGGGACGTTACTTATTTAAGGACCACCGTCCCGTACTCGCGCGCACTGCGGATCTTGAAATATTAAAATTTTTGTTACCGAATACCAAAGGAAAAACGGCTCTCATGGTTCTTTGATTGCCGAGCCCTGGCCCGTGGGATATCCTCCACATTTCGTGTTTACCGGGAAGCATTTGCCGAGTTAACAAGGCAACCCTGGGCTTGCTTTCGACTTCACCGAGGAACATCGGCATGAGGCAAGTCGGCTGCGGGAGCGTACGCCGAGACAACGCGTGGCAGCATCCTCCCTCTGGCGCCAACCCAAGGGGTCCCTCTCAAAGCCCCCTAGCGAAGCCCCCCCCCCTTCCGATGGGGTCCCTGCCGGCGGAGCCCCCGAGCGAGCCCCCCTTCCTAGGCGTCCCTCGGAGCCCCACACCCCCTGGCAACCACAATCCCTGTGGCCGGCCCCTCGGCCTCCTCCTCCTCGTCCACCCATGAGGTTGTTTAGCTCGGGGAAGAGGATGGGGAAGGGGGGGAATTCGGTCGGCAGGACGAACCAGGTGCAGGCGAGGAGCTGCACCTGGTTTCTAAATGTGGGGGGGAAAAAAACAAGAGGACCTGGAGGGAAAAAAAAATCCACGCGACCACGGGAAGAGAGAGAGAGACACGCAAACTCCAAATATACAGCAGGTGTCAGGGTCGGGATCGAACCCACGACTTCCTGTATACCAGGCGAGGTAGTTAACATCTCCTAGCCCCCATGGCAGGCAAACCAAACGAAATAAACAGTGGTGGAGGGCGCCGTTGTCGAGAGGACAGGCCGCTTACCCTGCACTCCTCGGCGGTCATGTTGTGGTAGAGGGGGCAGGCGACGGTTGAGAAATGCCGCTCGGACTTCCCCGCGAGGTGACCTGGCAGGGCGCGGCACCACAGCGAGTAAAAAGTTCACACAAATCGCGAAGATTTTTTTCGAAGGGTGCGTTCCGCACTCAAAAACGCCGCACTTCACCGTGATGACCAGGCGACGTTCCCCGAGTGCAGGGTGCACGAGCGAGTTTGTTTTGTTTTCACGTGTGCATCGGTTATTTGGAGCGGGTCCTGCCTTTTTCGAGAGCATTCTGCAATTGTTTTTGTTTTTATTGAAGCATTCCATCACGACCGCTGCCACAGCTGTGGTCGGCATGACCTAGGAAAGCCAAACTAAGTTGTAAAAAAGTGGATCTATGCAACACATCTGAGCCGAGAACAACACAACCCAGAGAAACACCCCTCGCCACTCACACAAGGGACTCCCAAAACCCTCGCCCCCTCCCTCCTCACCCCTTACCTTGTCACGCCCTCAACCCCTCAACACCACTCGTCCTCTCAGCCCTCACCACTCGCCGCTCACCCTCTAACCCCCTCACCCTCCCGCCACTCACCGAGAGAGTCGCATCCCGGCGTTGGACAGCTGGCGCGGGGAACGCGGGTCGAACCCACGGCTGCATCTCCGCCGCCGCCGCCGCCGCCGTCAGGCTTGGCGTTCCCGTCCGCCATCCCGTCCTCTCCGCTCTGCCGCTGGTGGCCCTGCCGGCGCGCTCGCTTGCGGGGCGGCGGCCGCGCCGTCGTCGTCTTGACGGCGGCAGCAGCGTTGGCGGCGGCGGCGGCGGTGGCCGAGGAGGAGGAAGACGAGGAGGAACCGGCGGCCTTTCCCGCGCCGCCGGCAGCGGAGCCGGCGCCGGCCCCGCCGCTGGTGGCGGTGGTGCCGCCGCGCTCGCTGCCGGAGTCGGGGTCGCGGTCTCCGCTGGCGGCGCGCGACGCCGGGCCGCTCGACACGTCCAGCTCCGAGTCGGAAGACGGGGCGTTCCCCGTGGGGGTGCGCGGGGGAGACTCGTCTACGGGGGGGAGAGACGGGGGGGGAGAGACGCGGGGGGAGAGACGCGGCTTTGTGAAGGCGGGGAGCACGGATGTGAGAGCACGCGAGCACAGTCCGCCGCACTGCCCTCCGCTGCCTTCTAAACGCGACTGCATCACGACAAGAGCGGGCTGTGGGGTGTTGAGATTGCGAGGGGGATGATGATAATTAAAAAAAAACGAGGGGACTTGTGAAAGGGGAAGTGGCAAAGCGATGGGGAATCAGGTGCGGGGTTGGGATAATAAATCATTAACTCTTCACGCAGGCTGCATAACGCGTTTGGATGACTTTGCGAGTGCTTTTGCCCTGTGTGAACGTTTGTGTCTCTTGCGCGGTTGTTCGGCGCGAGCCGTTTGCCCGATGTGCACTCGTGCAAGTGGTGTAACGTCTCCCCGAGAGCACGAGCTCGCGAGCGAGTGTGCGTGTTTGTGTGTTTACGTGTCGGCGCACGTGTTTTTGCTGACTGTCCGCGTGAGCGCCAGCGTTGTGCATGATTGAGCACACGTTTCTTGAGCGTGGTTTGGGTGTGGCCGTGTGTTTCTGTGTCGCACGTGTATGTATCATGCATTTCGACTGCAGGTATTGTGGTCAATGCAAACATGACACCTTGTAAAAAAGGTGTCAGTTTTGTTGCCAGATAAAAGGGTAAAAAAACAATTATCATATTTTGCTACTGGCAAATGAGGTTCCAATGATGTGTTGTGCACGTCCGCTTGTGTATTTGTGTTGCATGCTTGTGCATGTGTTGGCACAGTAGGGGGCACAGGTGGTGCATCTGCCAGTCGTCTCAGTCAGTCAACCCAAGGCACCTGGGTCTGTCCCGTGCCTTCCTGTAAGCAAGCCGTTGACACTTCACGTGGCCTCAAAGTGCTTCTAGCCTAGCACAGGTGCCGTGGTGATGTCGCCGTTGTTGTATTTGTATGTTGTTCTATTTGTATGTATGGAGGAAGCTCATAAAGGATGCTACTACTGGGCGGTTGAAGGCAGTCACCCTCCAACAACAGCAGAGGGCGGAGGAGCAAAGCTCACATCAAATCTGCTGGTCATCTCAGTCAGAATCAGAACATTTATTTATACTGGAGGAATCCTATCTACACCATTGGAACCTCCTTTGCCAGTAGCAAAATATGATAATTGTTTTTTTACCCTTTTATCTGGCAATACAACTGACTACAATACCTGCGGTCGGAATGTGCCTTTTGGCGTCATCTGGTCCAACAAAATGTGAGACTGGGGTCTAAGAAAAGCTGTCTTGAGTGTGGACCAATCAATTTTAAGGACAGTGCATACATTATCAGAGTTATGTTTTTTGTTTGCAGTCCGACCGCAGGTATTGTGGTCAATGCAAACATGACTCCTTGTAAAACAAAAAGGTGTCAGTTATGTTGCCAGATAAAAAGTTAAAAAAACAATTATCGAATCCTATCTAATAAATAAAAGTGAATGTCTGTCTGTCTCTCTGTCTGTGTGTGTCTGCCCGCTTGCAAGCTATAAAGCTCTTTTTCACAGATTAACCTCATGGCGGGACCCCGGGGGGTCCCACAAGCCCCCGGCTCTCGCACAAACTGCGTTGCGACGTCATTTTATGTCCGTTTAAGGCGAACGCTGAGGTAATCGATTCCTCTCGACCAGCGCTACACGATGCGCTAATCGAAGTTTCAAAGTTTTGTTTGTGACTACGGCAACTTTGGCAACGACGAGCGCTTGGTGAAGAACGAGAGGATTGGTTTCTGGCGGGTCGCGGCGTTTACGTGCGCGGTGGGACGGAGTCGCCAAAAATAACTAAATTAATTACGATTTTGACTTGCGTTTATTCGGAACTCCGGGGTCTCCGCCCTAAGGTTCAGATGTCCAGTCGGTCAACCCATGGCACCTGGGTCAGTCCCATCAACAGCGAGCCTTCAACACTTCACGTGGCCTCAAAGTGCACCTAGCCAGGTGCAGGCGCCGCGGTGACATCACCGCCACTTTGTGTGGAATGGTGGCTGTTGTCGCTGTCATCATCGTCGTCCGTGCGTGCGTCCGTGCGTGCGTCCGTGCGTGCGCGTGTACGAGTTCGCACCGCGGTCGGCGTGCTCCGTGGCCGTGAGCTCCGACTCGGAGCCGGAGGAGCGCACGCGCCGTAGGCCGCCCGTCGCACGGGCGCCGTCGGTGAGGCCCGCGGTGCCGGCGGTGCCGGCGAGCCGGCGCAGGGGGACGCCGTGGCCCCCCCTGCTCCTCGTCGGGTACGGCGCCGGTTCCCGCCCCGCTGCTCGCCCCAGCGGCCACACACACGCACACACGCGCACACATACACACGCACACACACACACACGCACACACGCACGCACACACGCGCGCACACACACACGCGCACGCGCACACAAGCACACACACACACACACACGCACACACACACGCACGCACACACACGTGCACACACACACGCGCACACGCACACAAGCACACACACACGCACACACGCACACACACATGCACACAAGCACACACACACGCACACACACGCATGAGATGGCACAGAGACGGGCAAGCGAGAGTCGATGTGAAGAAACACAACTGACCCCACTTAACCCCCCCGCTCTCCCCAGGTGTCCCCTTAGTGTGCTGGTTATTCTTCTCCTCCCACTCCCAGTCTCTGCCCCTCCCCCCCCCCTTCGCCCCCCCCCCCCACGCGGTTGGGGCAGCGGGGCCCCCCACTCCCCCTTCGTTCCGCACCTTTCACGCGGTTTCGCCGCGCCGCGATGGATGCTCGCGGATGTTTTTACATTTCCTGTTGTTAGAACCCCTCTGTCTGGCTTACCGCGCCCGCATGTTGTTGCAACAAAAATGGACACAAATTAGTTTTTAAAGAAACGCAACCGAGGGTTACCCTGTCCGATCGTATTATCGACCACGGGCTCACATTCCCGTCACCCGTTCATGATGTTATTAACAACGTTTTTACTAATATATTTCACGAACGCTTTCTGGTGTAACCAGGAGGTTCGTACCAGTATAATGCATTCGTTGAGGAACCCTGGTGCGAGGTTTGACTCGACACTCGACATTAGCAGCGGTGTGACGGGGATGCTGGCGACGCGTGTCGTCAGACCGCATGAGAGCGACGGGGAGAAAATCTTGCCAACAAGATATTGATCCGCAGAATCTACAAGCGGACCACGCACGACTCGTCAACGCAGAGATGAGAATCTTAGCGGCATCAAACCGCGTACAGCCGAAACATCACCCCCGTGTGCCGGAAGACATACTTCTTAACAAGCAAGCCGTGCACAGTTGAAACACACGTTCTATAAAACATCATTGGGCGAGCTGCGACTGCAATGACTCCAAAAAGCT
Source organism: Lethenteron reissneri (assembly GCF_015708825.2). Lineage (NCBI taxonomy): Eukaryota > Metazoa > Chordata > Hyperoartia > Petromyzontiformes > Petromyzontidae > Lethenteron > Lethenteron reissneri. The sequence goes on from NC_083839.1 coordinate 1,080,092, forward strand.
GAACCACGGACAAAAGCCATCGATGCCGCCGCCGCCGCCGCCGCCACCGCCGCCCCTCCCCAACGCTTTCTACCCTCCGCCAGATGCCGCAGCCGCTGCACAGCAGACACGGGACCTCCCCTACACCACGCCGGAACAGTTCCTCCAAGCGGCGGACATTCACAATGGTTCATATTCTTATGTTTTTTCGGTAAAGCCACATACCTACGTGACTTTACCTACGTGACTTTACCGAAAAAACCTAAGAATATGAATCCTTGCAGTCACAAAAGCTTCAAATCTAGAATTCGCAATGGTACTGCTGGCGTCAGTGCTGCTGCTTTACCTTCTCCCGGTGCGGCGCTGGTGGCGTTGCCGGTTGTGTTGGCGCTGTTGTTGGCGCTGGCGGCAGCGGCGGCGGCGGCGGCCTGGGCTCGCGTGGAGCCGCGGGTTGAGCGCGCGAGCCTCCCCGACCGCCGCGGGCCTTGCCCGCCGGAGCTGCTCTCATCGCTCCCCTCCCCGGCCGAGTCCGTGGCCTCGGAGGCCAGCACCTCCATCTCCACCTCGTCGTCTTCCTCGTCCTCCTCCTCCTCCTCTTCCTCCTCCTCTTCGTCCTCCTCGTCCTCCTCGTCCCCCTCCGAGCTGCTGACGTGGCTCAGCTGACGTGAGCAGAGGGGGAGGAAATGAGAGTAAACATCTCCGCGCGAGATTACTCGATATTAGTCATTACAGGAGTCCATCGGTTTAAACAGCGACATCGGTTAAGTATGATAATTGTTTTTTTTACCTTCTATCTGGCAACAAAACTCACACCTTTTTAACAAGGAGTCATGTTTGCATTGACCACAATACCTGCGGTCAGAATGCAAAAGAAAACACAACTCTGATAATGTATGTGCAGTCCTTGAAATTGATTGGTCCACACCCGAGACAGCTTTTCTTAGAGCCTAGTCTCACATGGTGTTGGACCAGATGACCTCGTGGTGCCCTTATAAAACTCAACGTTTAACCTACTCACGCCGGCTTGTGCCCGCCCTCACAGTTGGGCATATTTGCGGAATACACCACGCCGCCGTTGACCCTGGCCATTGACCAAGCAACCCAACGTTCCAACCAGCTCCCTCCGCAGGAATGTGTTAAGACAGAACAAGTAAGTTATTTAATAGCCGTTGAACCATTCACATTCAATGGGGTTAAATCCCTGTTGTCAGCGCTCCGCTAATTACTAAACTATTTACTATTTTTTTTACTTTACCAGGTAAGGCCGAACATGAGCTATCTACGTAGATATTTTTCAGAAGCGACCTGGCCACAAATGGAAGCTTAACCAAGTGGGCTCATCACGATGTGGAAATGTACAAACAGCAACATACTCCAAACGCGTGGTGGTGATTCTATACGTGGAGGGACAAACCGGGGGAGACCCGTGAAAAATCCACACGATCACGGGGAGAGAGACACGCAAACTCCACATATACAGCAGGCGTCAGATTCGTGATCGAACCCACGACCTCCTGTATACCAGGCGAGGTAGTTAACATCTCCTAGCTACCATGATGATGATGATGAGAGACACGCAAACTCCACATCTCCAGCAGCAGAAGCAGGCGTCAGGGTCGAAATCGAACCCACTACCTCCTGTACACCAGGCGAGGTAGTTAACATCTCCTAGCCACCGTGATAATGATGATGATGAGAGAGAGAGACACGCAAACTCCACATACACAGCAGCAGGCGTCAGGGTCGGGATCGAGCCCACGACCTGCTGTATACCAGGAGAGGTAGTTAACATCTCCTAGCCACCGTGATGATGATGATGAGAGAGACACGCAAACTCCACATACACAGCAGCCGTCAGGGTCGGGATCGAACTCACGACTTCCTGTACACCAGGCGAGGTAGTTAACATCTCCTAGCCATCATGATGATGATGATGAGAGAGAGACACGCAAACTCCACATATACAGCAGCAGGCGTCAGGGTCGGGATCGAACCCACGACCTCCTGTACACCAGGCGAGGTAGTTAACATCTCCTAGCCATCATGATGATGATGATGAGAGAGAGACACGCAAACTCCACATATACAGCAGCAGGCGTCAGGGTCGAAATCGAACCCACGACCTCCTGTACACCAGGCGAGGTAGTTAACATCTCCTAGCCACCGTGATAATGATGATGATGAGAGAGAGACACGCAAACTCCACATACACAGCAGCAGGCGTCAGGGTCGGGATCGAGCCCACGACCTGCTGTATACCAGGAGAGGTTGTTAACATCTCCTAGCCACCGTGATGATGATGAGAGAGACACGCAAACTCCACATACACAGCAGCCGTCAGGGTCGGGATCGAACTCACGACTTCCTGTACACCAGGCGAGGTAGTTAACATCTCCTAGCCATCATGATGATGATGATGAGAGAGAGACACGCAAACTCCACATATACAGCAGCAGGCGTCAGAGTCGTGATCGAACCCACGACCTCCTGTATACCAGGAGAGGTAGTTAACATCTCCTAGCCACCGTGATGATGACGAGAAACACGCAAACTCCACATATACAGCAGCAGGCATTAGGATCGTGATTGAACCCACGGCCTCCTGTATACCAGGCGAGGTAGTTAACATCTCTGTGAATGATGACTGCATCTACGACTGTGATTGACAACCTATGCCTGTGAATGATGACTGTAAGATTGTGAATGATTATATCTACTGTGTGAATAACTCTACAACTGTGACTCTCCACGACTCTCCGTGCCTCTCTATGACTCTGAGTGACTCTCTGTGACTCTTTGTGACTCTCCGCGACTCTCTATGATTGTGACTCTCTGTGACTCTCCACGACTCTCCGCGACTCTCTATGACTCTGAGTGACTCTCTATGACTCTCTATGATTGTGAGTGACTCTCTGTGACTCTCTATGATTGTGAGTGACTCTCTGTGACTCTCTACGACTATCTGTGACTCTCTGTGATTGTGAGTGACTCTCTGTGACTCTATGATTGTGAGTGACTCTCTGCGACTCTCTATGATTGTGAGTGACTCTCTGTGACTCTATGATTGTGAGTGACTCTCTGTGACTCTCTACGACTATCTGTGACTCTCTATGATTGTGAGTGACTCTCTGTGACTCTCCGCGACTCTGTGACTCTCTGTGATTATGAGTGACTCTATAACTCTCCACGACTCTCTATGATTGTGAGTGACTCTCTGTGACTCTCTATGATTGTGAGTGACTCTCTGTGACTCTCTATGATTGTGAGTGACTCTCTGTGACTCTCTATGATTGTGAGTGACTCTCTGTGACTCTCTATGATTGTGAGTGACTCTCTATGATTGAGTGACTCTCTGTGACTCTCTATGATTGTGAGTGACTCTCTACGACTCTCTATGATTGCGAGTGACTCTGTGACTCTCTATGATTGTGAGTGACTCTCTGTGACTCTGAGTGACTCTCTGTGACTCTGAGTGACTCTCTGCGACTCTGAGTGACTCTCTGCGACTCTCTGTGACTCTGAGTGACTCTCTGTGACTCTCTATGATTGTGAGTGACTCTCTGCAACTCTCTATGATTGTGAGTGACTCTCTGTGACTCTCTGTGACTCTCTATGATTGTGAGTGACTCTCTGCAACTCTCTATGATTGTGAGTGACTCTCTGTGACTCTCTGTGACTCTCTATGATTGTGAGTGACTCTCTATGATTGTGAGTGACTCTGAGTGACTCTGAGTGACTCTCTACGACTCTCTGCGACTGCCGTCACTACAAGGTGCACGGGGGGGGAGGAGACGGAGGCCTGGAGCGCCGCGTCAGCCGCTCCCGCGGTACCACAAACTTCACCGTCAGGACGCAGCGTTCCACCTTCCTGCGAGGCATTCCTCTTCAGCTCGCGGCGCCTTCGATCGGCAGCAACAACAATTTCTAAAAAAAAATCGATAAACTCCCGATAAACTAATTAATCGAGGGCGAGCAATTAACGTCAATGTTGTTTATTGGCGGCAACGCCACTGGGATACAAAAAATGAGCTCCCACGGCCACCGTCCGTTACGTCGACCCGGGGGGGTACTAACGGGGCACGCGATTGGTCAGTCGGAGGTCACGTGAGTTGTTCTGAACCAATGGCAAGGCGCGCTCGGCCGGAGAGTCGCGAACGGCCACCGTACACGCCGCTGATGGCGCGCGACGTCGACAGAAACGCGATTCGTAATAACTCGCGAGCTTCGTGTTTGTGTTTTGTAGCGCGTAATGAATTTTAAAAGAAGAATATTTTTGGTTTTTATTCGATATGAAATGTTTAGCAAATAAAAAAAAATATAAGCTTTCGTAAAACTTTGTGATCGCAATAAAAAAGACGTTACATAATATTTATTGAAATGCCATATGGGCCCAATAATCATTTGGCTGCGATCAATGTCCACGTGAAAAGCCACTTCGTTGAGCTATCGATTGTGACGGCCAGGGCGCTTCGGAAAAAATAACGAATAGCTCAGTCGACTTGACCTGGTAAAACAAAATAGATTTATCGTTTCGTTTTATCTTAATTTTTTTTGTAACATGCTTACCTCACCTATACTTTGCATTCCTATCGGGTTTTTTTATTATTTGTTGTAACGTTCTGATCCTACCCTGCTGGACCTCTGTGCAAAAGAGCTTTATAGCTCATAGGATTTCTCGAGGATAAATAAAACAAATTCTGATTTAAAAACGCGTCCTGAGAGCATTATGCAAATGTATGGCTCCCATTGGCCTCAACGATCACGGGTTTTACCCATAATGCAATGTGCCCATCAGCATGATATGATTCACCCTTAATACACAAATTAATTTACTTCGTATTTGTCTTGTCACTGAATAATAGCTACGAATAATGCAACTATGCGTATGCCAATTAAATACACATGCTCGTCGGTAAATATTTCTTATAAATGTCATTCTCATCCGGCCCCCATAGTGTAAATGTTTGGTCTCCCAACTCTTATTATTCCCATGAATCCATGATGTCTTTATAGTGGTAGGAACCTCCTGGTTAGACCAGCCCACAGGGGATTATTGTGCCTGTCCGTCCGTCGTGCATCCAAAAATGGGAGGAGTGGGGCTGGGTGGAGAGGGGAGGGTGGGGAAGGGCTGGTCACCCCGTGGTGCCCTTATAAAACTCAACGTTTAACCTACTCACGCCGGCTTGTGCCCGCCCTCACAGTCGGCCATATTTGCGGAATACACCACGCCGCCGTTGACCCTGCAGGCCATTATCAGTAGGGTAACCACGGCCACCACAGAAGATAATTTTTATCGTGGGTTTTTTGCTTTTATTATTTTAAATGTATTATTTTTCATTTTTATTAATTTCGTTTATTCTTTTTTACTTATATTTTTTTGTTTTTTATTTACATGACTTTACCGAAAGCACGAATAATATGAATTCCTGCAGTTGTGGGGGTCGCTAGCCCCCGAGATCCCTCCCTCGATAATGTTAACGGCCGGGCTAGCATCATCAATCGCCCCCCCGCTGCTAAGCGAACCGCTGCTAAGTTCCTCACCCATGGGGTGGGAGCCGTCGCCCGAGGATTCCACTCCACCGCGGGTCCGCGTAGCAGGCATGGTTAATTACGTACGCGCACACCCACACACACAGCTCCGTACGGCACTCACTCTTGCGCTTCTCTGCGCCGCGCTGGCCGCTCACGTTACAATCGCGCACCTGGGGTACGCCGATTTCGCACGACGAGAGCTTACGCCTACACCGTACTACACGCGTTCACACTTATAACACGTAACGAGCACACGCAAGCGGGGCACACGCCGACACAACGACTAAAGTCGCCGCCGCCGTGCGCGCGAGATAAACCGTACAACAATGCGCAGCCGATTACGCTATGATCGCGCACCTGGGGGACGCCGATTACGCACGCTGCGAGCTTACGCACACACAGTACCACACGCGTTCCCACACGCTCACACTGCACGACAAGATCACGCGAGACCACGCTTCGCTATTAATGATTTATTACCTGATAACTAATGTTGAATTAGTGAGTCGACGAGGCTGGCCTATTCCACTAAACCGGCACCTATTCCCTATTTATCGGCTATGATTCTAATTCCCCTTCTTACTCACTGTTAAGTGTCCACGGCAGTCCGCTGATCCTTGTGTTAACCGCGTGCCTCGGTGCGTCGCACGGACGTCCGGGTCGCTGGCTCGAGCTGCGTCTGGTCGCCTGGCGCTGGAGTAAGAGAGCGATTTCCCCTCTGCGCTCCTCTATTTATCCTCCCTACCTCCCAAAGGGGATGCTGCGCTGAACAATGGGCTCGTGCACCCCAAGCCCGCGCACGGCAGTCCCCAGGCGCTGTTGATATGCTAATCAGTGTGCTGCGTGCAAGGCGTAAATCCTAATTACTCCCTTACCCTTCCTACCAATGGGGCTTGCGCGCTCAAGCGCAATTATCCCAACCCTCCATGACTATGCGCAACAGCCCCTGTGACCCCGCTATTCATGCTGTCCCGTGCCTCCCCTGCTCGCCCCGTCGACCCGTGGGAGTGTGTGTAAGGGGAAATGCGCCTCAACCGCGGTGGCCGAATGCCCCACGCCACGACCTACCATATTAAGGCCGGCCGCAGCGCCGCGGTGCCACGTAGCACGGGGAGGTCATCCAATTCCCTGATCGCCGGAAACCGTGAGAATTAATCCCGATAAGGGTCTCTCGGATAAAAACCGGTCGATCAGGTGACCTTCCCTTCCAGCTCTATGGGGGGGGGGGAATGCGTGCGGGTGTGTGCTTATGTGGGGCGGGTGATGGGGGGCAGTGCGGTGGGGGAAGCCGGGCGGCTCCCTGGTTCGGCAGAGCGGCCCCGTCGTGGTGGCACCACATAGCCCCCCGGGGTGCCAGTCCCCGTCCCGGGTTGACTGGAGCACCTCGCCTGGGTTGCCCCCACGAGGTATCGCCGCGGGGTCCGCGGGATTCGCCCGGCCCTTGTGGCTGGCCTCGGGGGGTGGCGGCTCCGTCTCCTGGGGCTCCGGCGGTGGTCTCCTCCTCCATTCCAACGGCTCCCCTCGGCCTCTGGCACCTGCGGGCTGGGGAACAAACTCAGAGGCGGTGGGGTTTAAGGGTCGCCGTCCTCGTCGCCCCCGGCCCCGCCCGGGGCCCCTCGGAGCCCGGGGCTCCGTGGGGCCCATGTACTGCGCGAGGCCCCCGGGCACGTGGGGTGGGGGGACCCCGGGGTTTCGGGGTACTTGGACGGCGGGGCTCCCCCCCTCGGGGGCTGCTCGCCACGGCTTCAGTCGGCGGATGTTGACCACCATCTCCCGGCCCCTCTCTCCTCCCTGAATCAGCACCGTCCATGGTGAGATCTGCCGTCTCACAATCCAGGGTCCTCGCCAGTAGGTGGTCAGCTTCCCCACCTGTCCGGCACCGACGCGGGGAGTGTACAGCCACACCTCGGAGCCCGCAGTGTAGAAGGGGGGCTCCATACGGGGTCGGGCGCCCTGCTCTTGCCGCTGGTGCGCGGCCTCTCCGTGCGGGCAGGCTCGGCCCCTGGCCCCTCGCAGGGTCTCCAGCAAGTGCTCCACGGGGTGGCTCCCTTCCTCCCGTTGCGGCGGAGGAACACCGAACAGCAGATCTGCGGGCAGGCGAGACTCGCGACCAAACATCATTAGGAACGGGGTCTGTCCTGTAGAGGTGTGAACGGCGGTGGTGTAGGCGAACAGGGCATAGGGAAGGTGTTCGTCCCAGTCCTGTTGATTCGCGGCCGCCATGCGTTTAAGCTTCCCGGCCAGAGTCTGGTTCATCCTCTCTACCATCCCGTTCGCCTGGGGGTGATACGCCGTGGTTCGGTCCTTCTGGATCCCGAACTCTCGGCACAGCGCCTGAAATAATTCGGCCTCGAATTCACTACCCTGGTCGGTAATGACTCGTTCGGGGATCCCGCACTTAAGTACATAGTTTTCCACGAAGGCCCGGGCCACTACAAGGGCTGTTTTATCTGGGATAGCCACCGCCACGGGGTAGCGGGTGAAGTATTCCACCGCTACGAGAATATATCGGTTGCCCCGGTGGGATCGTGGAAAGGGCCCCTGCAGGTCGATTCCGACCAACTGATTCGTCCGACTGACTCGGAACGGCCTCAGGGGTACCTGGTACCTCGCCGGCTTTTGCCCACACTGCTGACAGGCCCGGCAGCCCTGCACCCAGGCGGCCACATCTTGTGCCAATTTGGGCCAGAGATACTGGCGACGCAGGGTCTCCCGGGTGCGCCGTTCCCCATCATGGCCCCCGAGTGGGTGGTCATGCACCAGCCGTAGCAGCTGGGGTCGCACCTGGGCAGGAACACAGATGCCCCCCGGCTGGCCGGCCTCGGTTAACTCCCGTACCACTCCGTTCCGCACACACAACCGGGCATACAAACCGCTCCAGGGTCCTGGTAGGGCGCTCTTTTCCTCCCGCAGTGCCGCCTCCACTGCCGCCAGATCCGGATCTCGCTGCTGGGTCTGTCTCAGCTGCTCGTCGTTTAGGCCCGGGAAGGCGCAGCCGACGTCCTCCTGGATCCGTCCGATCGGGTCCCGAGCCGCGGGTCCCGCGCTTGCCGGGCGGTCGACGGGATCCTCAGTGCCACCTGTGAGGGTTTCTGTGGCGCACACTGCACTCTCCCTCGCTGGGGGGGGGTCAGTGGCCGCGGCCTCTCGGGGGTCCGTTGCCTGCCGGCAGCGTCCCGCCGTGAAACACGGGCAGGCCTCCTCCGCCCTCGTCTCGGCGTACACCGTGGGTCGCCTCGATAAGGCGTCCGCGTTTGCATGCGTCCGGCCAGCCCGATACTCGATTTGCAGGTTGTACTCCTGCAACTGCGCCAACCACCGGGCCATCTGCCCCCGCGGCTCCTTGAATGTAAGAAGAAACTGCAGAGCATAATGGTCAGTGCGTACGCGACATCTCCTGCCGTACAAATACGGTCGGAACTGTTTGCATGCGAAAATCACGGCGTACAACTCTTGGCGGGTCACGCAATAGTTCAGCTCGGCCCCACTCAAGGTCCGGCTGGCGTACGCGATGACTCGTTCCGCCCCATCCTGTACCTGTGACAACACCGCGCCCAGCCCGCTGCTGCAGGCGTCGGTGTCCAAAATAAAATCGGTGGTAAAATCGGGGAAAGCGAGGGTGGGGGCGTGGGTGAGGTGGTCTTTGAGAGTGGTGAAGGCCGTCTGGCAGGCCCCCGTCCACTGGTAGGGGTGCTTAGGGGAGGTGAGTTGGGTGAGGGGGCGTGCAATCTCGCTGAATCCCTTTACAAATCGACGATAATAGGTGGCGAGCCCCAAAAATGATCTGATCTCCGTCAGATTCCTTGGCCGTGGCCACTCCACTACGGCGCGTACCTTCTCCGGATCGGTGCGCACGCCTGCCTCGCTGACGCGATGCCCGAGGTACCCCACCTCGCGTTGTGCGATGTAACACTTACGTGGCTTGAGCTTGAGATGAGCCGCTCGCAGCCGCTGGAACACCTCTCGAAGCCTGGACCAATGCTCAGACAAAGATCTACTGAACACTATCACATCGTCCAAGTAAATCAGGCACTGTTCCCACTGCAAGCCCCGCATCACCAACTCCATCAACCGCTGGAACGTCGCGGGCGCGTTAGTGAGTCCGAACGGCAACACTCGAAACTCAAACAGGCCCATCGGGGTGGTGAATGCTGTTTTTGGCCGATCCTCCTCCGTCATCTCCACCTGCCAGTAACCGGACGCCAGATCGAGGGTGGAAAAATACCGCGCTCCTGCGAGACTGTCGAAGGTGTCGTCGATGCGAGGTATGGGGAAGGCATCGCCGAGCGTGACTGCGTTTAGTTTACGGTAATCGACGCAGAATCGGGTTGACCCATCCTTTTTCGTTACTAGTACCACCGGGGCTGACCAGGGGCTCGCCGAGGGCTGAATTATGTTATCGCGAAGCATGTCCCCAACTGCCTCTTTGATTTGGACGCGTTCGGGTGCGCCCACTCGGTACGCAGGGAGTTTGATGGGTCGGGCTGCACCGGTGTCAATTTGATGCTTAACAAGGTCGGTCCGACCCACGTCCGAGTCGTGTTCGCTGAACACGTCGGCATACTCCCGCAGTAACTCGCGCAGCCGATCGGCCTCTCCCTTAGGTAAGTCCGCCCATGGTACATGTAACGCGTCGAGCAGGGGAACGACCTCGGCTCGGGGAGTCGGGCCGACTCGCCAGGCCAGGTCCTGCTCACCCTCAGGACGACCGGGGTCCTCAGCCCAGAGTGCGAACACCGAGTCGTTAGAGTGGCGTGCGTGCAGGGGGTGTACTGTGGCTATCGGGGTGCGCCGTCGCAGTATCGCGGGGGTATTGTGGGGGTTAAACATCCGCATAAACAATCGGTCCCCATCTGCGTTTACCAACGTGGCGGATCCCACAACCCCATACCGTTTTGCCAACTCCGGGTGAGGAGTTAGCATTACCTCCCCTGATGGTCGGAGCGCGGGGTCGGTGGGGGATGTTGCCACCGGCACCAGCACCTCGGTGAGCGGGCCGATGGTGACTGCCGTCGTCAGGATAGCGGCCACAGGTGCAAAGCGGCGGCGCGTCGGTTCTCGTCCCAGGAACGGTATCCGCTCGCCGTTGCTCTCCATGGTGGCGCATCGCTGGCGGGGTTGCACGTTGAGTCCCAGCCGTTCTAAGAGGTCGGTACCTGCGATACACTCGTGACACAACGCACTCGACACGTAGAACTCCTGGGTGCACACCTGACTGCCTATGCGGACCTCTAGGGTGGCTCTCCCCAGCAGCCCCATTCCGGCTCCGCTCGCCGTGTGCAGCGCGCGGTCCGGTGCCTGCAGGTGACGCACGTCGACCCCGATCGCGCTGCAGTGCGCTGCGCTCACGAGCGAGGCCACCGCCCCCGTGTCCAGCAGGATTCGGGTACGCACTCCGTTTACCTCCCCTTCCACCAGCGACGTGGCCCCCGTGATCCCCGCCACCAGCTCCCGCAGCCAGTCGCCAGGAGTCACCGTTTCCGTGGGCGTTGTTGCTGGAACCTGTGTGGAGATCACTCGCTCGCCATTATTCTCATTATCGTCCATTTGTATCGGGACCGCGTCGATTGCACCCCTAGTTGGTCCGCTCTCTAGGGGGCGTTGGAGTTTTAACCCCCGCGTCTGTCTCGCTCGGGTGATTTCAGGACAGTCCCTCACTAGATGCCCTCGGCGATCGCACATATAACATGCCCGGGGAGGGGGGGCGGTTCCGTAGCGGGTCCCCTGTCCGCTCCCTTCCCCCCCATTACGCCGCTGTCCACCCTCCGCCTCTAGTCGGGCTACCCTCCCAGATAACCCTCCCACCGTGGCGCGTAGGTCCCCCATTTCGGATCGGATGGTCTCAACGGAGGATTGCAGTTTGGTCATATTTTTATTTGCTTCCTCGCGTACCTGGGTTACCCTTTCACCTACGTGAGTTACCCTCTCACCTACTTGGGTTATCATATCTCCCATGCCGGCCTGTAACCCGGCTACCCACCCCGGGGTCGTCTCGCTGGGTCTCTGTGGCTCTCTTTCCCGGCCCCTTACCGTCCTCGCGAGCTCCTGTCCCTCCTCCTCGTCTTCCGAGAGCAGGCTCGCAATGGCGCGCTCTCGTCCCAGCCCCCGGAGCTGCGCGCGTTCGCTGTGAATTCTTTCACACTTACGTGCGCGCTCGACAAGGGTGTTAAACGGAAGACGTGGGCAGCTCATGTCTGGCTGCCACCACGCCGTGCGAGACAGGTACCGCTGGATTTTCTCGGCGGCCAGTTCCTCAATAACATCAGTTGCGTACCCCGGGCGTGCGATCTTTGTTAACTCACGCACATCCTCGGCGTAATCACGTAGATCTTCGCCAGGTTGGCGCCGGCGCGCCTCTAAGGCCGATTTTGCTTCCTCCTCGTCACGCGTGCCAAAACGCTGATCGAGTCGGCGCATCAGCTCCTCTAGCTGTGTCTGTGCGCTCGCGGGTAACGCTTCTACAAAATCGGCTGCCCGCCCATCAAGATTCATATTAAGTTGACGTACTGCCTGCGCGTCCGTCCATCCATTAATTTCCTTGGCCCCTAAGAGATTGCGGGCGAATGCCTTCCACGAAGGGGCCCCCCGGCCGGTAAATATTAGTCTTATTTTAGCGTGAGGTAACGCGGGGGTCCGTACCGCTTCTGACACCAATTTGTGGGGGTCGCTAGCCCCCGAGATCCCTCCCTCGATAATGTTAACGGCCGGGCTAGCATCATCAATCGCCCCCCCGCTGCTAAGCGAACCGCTGCTAAGTTCCTCACCCATGGGGTGGGAGCCGTCGCCCGAGGATTCCACTCCACCGCGGGTCCGCGTAGCAGGCATGGTTAATTACGTACGCGCACACCCACACACACAGCTCCGTACGGCACTCACTCTTGCGCTTCTCTGCGCCGCGCTGGCCGCTCACGTTACAATCGCGCACCTGGGGTACGCCGATTTCGCACGACGAGAGCTTACGCCTACACCGTACTACACGCGTTCACACTTATAACACGTAACGAGCACACGCAAGCGGGGCACACGCCGACACAACGACTAAAGTCGCCGCCGCCGTGCGCGCGAGATAAACCGTACAACAATGCGCAGCCGATTACGCTATGATCGCGCACCTGGGGGACGCCGATTACGCACGCTGCGAGCTTACGCACACACAGTACCACACGCGTTCCCACACGCTCACACTGCACGACAAGATCACGCGAGACCACGCTTCGCTATTAATGATTTATTACCTGATAACTAATGTTGAATTAGTGAGTCGACGAGGCTGGCCTATTCCACTAAACCGGCACCTATTCCCTATTTATCGGCTATGATTCTAATTCCCCTTCTTACTCACTGTTAAGTGTCCACGGCAGTCCGCTGATCCTTGTGTTAACCGCGTGCCTCGGTGCGTCGCACGGACGTCCGGGTCGCTGGCTCGAGCTGCGTCTGGTCGCCTGGCGCTGGAGTAAGAGAGCGATTTCCCCTCTGCGCTCCTCTATTTATCCTCCCTACCTCCCAAAGGGGATGCTGCGCTGAACAATGGGCTCGTGCACCCCAAGCCCGCGCACGGCAGTCCCCAGGCGCTGTTGATATGCTAATCAGTGTGCTGCGTGCAAGGCGTAAATCCTAATTACTCCCTTACCCTTCCTACCAATGGGGCTTGCGCGCTCAAGCGCAATTATCCCAACCCTCCATGACTATGCGCAACAGCCCCTGTGACCCCGCTATTCATGCTGTCCCGTGCCTCCCCTGCTCGCCCCGTCGACCCGTGGGAGTGTGTGTAAGGGGAAATGCGCCTCAACCGCGGTGGCCGAATGCCCCACGCCACGACCTACCATATTAAGGCCGGCCGCAGCGCCGCGGTGCCACGTAGCACGGGGAGGTCATCCAATTCCCTGATCGCCGGAAACCGTGAGAATTAATCCCGATAAGGGTCTCTCGGATAAAAACCGGTCGATCAGGTGACCTTCCCTTCCAGCTCTATGGGGGGGGGGGAATGCGTGCGGGTGTGTGCTTATGTGGGGCGGGTGATGGGGGGCAGTGCGGTGGGGGAAGCCGGGCGGCTCCCTGGTTCGGCAGAGCGGCCCCGTCGTGGTGGCACCACACAGTCACGAAAGTTTTAAGTTGGAAGATAATCCCTTTCATTTTTTTTGTGTCGACATTTAAACCTCGCAGCTGCTACTTGAACTGCTACACAATCACATTGGCGATGCTGCTGCTACTTTAACTGCTGCACAATCACATCGGCGATGCTGCTGCTGCTACTTTAACTGCTGCACAATCACATCGGCGATGCTGCTGCTACGGTAGCAGCGGTGCCTGCGCAAGCAACAATCTACAAGCAATGCCAACAAAAACGTGGACACGTTTTTCTTATGATTGCGAACTTTAAATTAAATTTAGAGAACAGGCGACGTTTCGGGCAATGACCCGTCTTAGCGTGTTTGTGTTTTTTTGGGGTGTGTCATGTAGCCCGCATGCCCAGCCACACATTAAACACATTCCTGCGGAGGGAGCTGGTAGTAACGTTGGGTTGCTCGGTCAATGGCCAGGGTCAACGGCGGCGTGGTGTATTCCGCAAATATGCCCGACTGTGAGGGCGGGCACAAGCCGGCGTGAGTAGGTTAAACGTTGAGTTTTATAAGGGCACCACGGGGTGACCAGCCCCTCTCCACCCTCCCCACACAGCCCCTCCCCACCCTCCCCACCCAGCCCCTCCCCACCCAGCCCCTGCCTGCACGACGGACGGACACAAGACACAAGACTCCCCTGTGGGCTGGTGTAACCAGGAGATTCCTACCAGTATAAATCGTCTCACCGTGCCCCCAGGGACCTGTGTTGAGAGCCACTGCTTTAGTTACGGCATTGTCAACCCACCTACACAACGACACAGTAGGGGGCACAGGTGGTCCATCGGTGATTCATCAGGGTCAGTCGACCCGTGGCAGCACCTCGATCTGCCCCGTGACCTCCTGCCAGCGGGCCTTCGACACATTCACGTGGCCTCAACAAACACAGACATAATTTCAACCGTGATGACGGTTACAAACTGAGTAATCATTGGAAAGATGTGATTAACCATGCAAAAAAGATTTAACTACACTTATTTGCCAATCTTATTTGACAGACAACCATCACAGTTTTACCATGTTTAGTGGTGGTCTCCCTGTCACAGGTTGAGTCACAAACCGCACCTCTCCATAACAAAGGCTCAGCCTTTGTTATGCAGTCTATTCTTAGTCTTAAGCCTCACCTTACCATATTAATAAAAAGTATGCGGCCCTTGCCCCACCACCTTCTCCAACCATTATATAAACGGAGTGGTAGCTCCTGCAATCTCTCATTTACTTGATACAGCTGTCGTGGCTGTGACGGTACCACCTGAAGACGGAAGCTTGTGTTGCCTCCGAAACGTGATTTTTATTTTATTTTACTTTTTAATGTTTTTACCTACGTGACTTTACCGAAAAAGCCTAAGAATATAGAGAGAGAATTTACCTGTGTGTGAGTGTGTGGACTGTCAACCTATGGTACCTGGGTCTGCCCCGTGAGCTCCTGCCAGCGGGCGTTCGACACTTCCACGTGGCCTCAACGTGCACCTAGCCTGGCACGAGCGCCGTGGTGATGCCACCGACACTTAGTGGTTGAATGGCGGTTGTTGTTGTGTAGGTAGGATGATGCTGCCGTAATTAAACCAGTGGGTCTCAACACAGAGCCCTGGGGGAACGGTGACACGATTTATAAATGCGTGAAATTATAACACGTGCGAGAGATTTACACTATGAGACATCTCCTTTACCAGTGGCAAAATATAGTAATAGGGTTTTACCCTTTCAACTGGTACAAAAACTGACACCTTTATACAAGGGATCATGTTTGCAATAACCGCAACACAAGCCGTCAAAATGCAAACAAAAAGAAACAACTCTCATAATAATATGCACTGTCCTTGAAGTTGATTGGTCCACACCTGAGACAGCTTTTCTTAGAGCCTAGTCTCACATGGTGTTGGACCAGATGACGCCAAAAGGCGTACGATCCCTTGTATAAAGGTGTCAGTTTTTGTACCAGTTGAAAGGGTAAAAACCTATTACTACATGTGAGAGAGTCATTGGTGAACAATCACGTACGGTGTGAATCTGCCAATATAAAATAACGACGATAACATTAAAGTCATACGGTAACCTAGAACGGAATTAAACAGACAAACTACAAATATACAGAAGGCGTTATAGGGTCGGGATCGAACCCACGTCCTCCTGCATAACAGGCGAGGTAGTTAACATCTCCTAGCCACCGTGATGATGATGATAATAGAGAGACACGCAAACTACCAATATACAGCAGGCGTCAGGGTCGGGATCGAACCCACAACCTCCTGCATACCAGGCGAGGTAGTTAACATCTCGCCATCGAGGCACCACGCCCATATTTAAGCGTGTACCTGAATGACAGCCTCTTCATTTTGTGTATGCCATGAAGGTTTGATTGACCGTACTTCACCAAACTGGTCAGTGTGAGTTGGTCAATAGTGGAGTTCCATGACTGGTGCGGATGCCGTTCAACGTGGCCGGGTTCAAAACTCAGCGCCCCAACCGCTGCGCCACCGCTCCCACCTCGCTCTACCGCTTATGATTCGAGAAAAGTTAAAATCAACATTTTGATCAACTGCACAGTTTTTATATATTGACGCTGCACGTGTTAAGGTACGCGCTCAGCAGCAACATATCGACGCTGTGAACACTTGGCAGGACCCTCCTAAAAGAGATTTGTTGGCCCAAAAAGCGTAATAATATTTTAGTTTAAATAGTAACACATGCATTGCGTGCATGTGTGGCAAACGTGTCAGGACTGTTCCATCCGTCTTGGCCCCGTGGGGGGGGGGGGGGGGGGTGTTGTGGTTGTGCCCCCCCCTGCCCCCCCCCCCCGTGTAATGGACTCGCCCGCTCCAAGAGAAGCGATGTGGAGACGTGGCACCACGAGGGGAGGAGAGCAGGGGAGCAGGGACACGCAGGAGCGCCAGGAGAGATGGAGCAAGAGAGAGGAACAATCGAGGTGGACCGTCGGGAGGCTGAGAAGAGAGGAACAACATTCGGAGCAGGGGAGGGGGAGAACGGGAGGAGAAGGATCGGAGTCAGACTCTTTATGGAGACTGGAAGAATCCGATGAGCGGTGAAGCTCTTTTATTTCAGATGTCCAGTATGGGCGGGTCAGCAATTTGCGACAGCAATCATTACACAAAAAAGCGATCGGAGCGCAAAATAACGAGAGAGAGAAAAAAAACGTTTAACAAGACACTCAATACCAATGCGTAATTCGTGAATAACAGGAGGGGGAATCAGGAGGAGTAACACAGAACAATAGAATAGGAACGAGAACGAGAGGAACAGGGGGGGAACAATGGTAACGGAACGGCGGAGGTGGGGCAATGGAGGAGAACAGAGAGACACGGACCGGGGTAAGGAACAACCGAGGTGGAATCGCAGGAGGAGGTGGAACACGGGGAGAGAGCGCAAGGGATGGAGAGATCAGTAACACGAGGAGGAACGTCAGGCGGAGAGAAACATGAGTGTAGCGAACATTGGAGGAGGATGAGGAACAGAAATAACGATATATATCAGCGGCGGTAGAGCATCAGGAGGGCGAACATCCGGAACGACGTTAGAGAACCGGCAAGGATGATGAGACACAGCTGGATGGAGAGTTGCAAGAATTCATCTGCTTGGTTCTTTCGGTAAAGTCACGTAGAAGGGAAATAATAAAATAATACAAATATAACATAATTCATCTGCTTGGTTCTTTCGGTAAAGTCACATAGAAGGGAAATAATAAAATAATAAACAATTTACTTAATATTTGTTATTATTTTATTATCTTCTTGGTTCTTTCGGTAAAGTCACGTAGAAGGGAAATAATAAAATAATAAAAATATAACATAATTCATCTTCTTGGTTCTTTCGGTAAAGTCACATAGAAGGGAAATAATAAAATAATAAACAATTTACTTAATAATTTTTATTATTTTATTATCTTCTTGGTTCTTTCGGTAAAGTCACGTAGAAGGGAAATAATAAAATAATAAAACATTGTTTTATTTGTATTATTGACTTCTACGTGACTTTACCGAAAGAACCAAGAAGATGAATCCCTGCAGTCACGAAAGCTTTAAATCGAAAGAGTTGCAGGAACTTTAGTCCGGGGGCAGGATCAGCAGCTGTAGGAACAGGAGGGACAAGGGAAGGATAGCAGAGGAACGGGAGATTGCGTTCCCGTGCGCGCGAGGAGTTCCAGTCGGAGGAACAGGGAGACGGAGCACTTAGGACATTTTATTTTGTTTAAACAGTTTCTAAACGTAAAGGGGGGGGGGGGGGTCCAAAACGTCATGGGGCCAGTAACAAAGAGCACGACTAAAATCTCTTCACAAATAAGGGTGCTGTAACAACGTCGCTTTGAATGAAGGTTATTGTATAGGAGGGGCTTGGCAGTGTGGACGATGGGAGGGGCTTCCATGAGACGGGATTTAAGGAGCTACGGGAGAGAGCGAGAGGAGGAGTTGGAACGACGGAGCGGAACGTCTGGAGGAACGTCTGGAGGAACGTCTGGAGGAACGGGAGATTAGACGTCTGGAACAAATCGAGAGGCGGGCAACTGGCGCGGGTATGAAGAACGTAATCAACCAGATAGGATGTTGACTGTTATGTTATCCGACTCTCTGTTGTATTACCTTACATTTCTAAGTATACTAGATTTGTGTTTCTACTTAATTTATACCTGATGATGATGATTGCTTGTGTTGCAATCGAAACGTCGTATGCTAGTATTTAATTTATTATTTTATCGAAGTTCCAGTGACACTTTCCTTGCGAGCCAATTGACCAAATCGCAAAGGGGAGTCTCGTGAACGTCACCGTTGCTCTCGTTCAGCTTGCTCGACTCGTCCGCGTTGGAACAAAAACAAACGAAAGCTGCGAGTGCGACTTTATGGTTGCATGCAACCGCGCGGTCGCATGCAACTGGATGTCGTGCGTCGTAAGGCGATTGAGTTGCGGGCGATGTGCGCAACTAAGTCGCTCGGGGCTTGGATCGAATTTGAAAGGCGCTACACTGGTCGGGTTACCGCGATATGGAGATGCTGCCACGATAAATATCGCACGATATTACACCCGCGATGATTGCACCGCCTTTGACTTTCGAATATACCGTAAAATCGTCACATCTGCAAACAGCTGTGTGTATGTGTGCATCTCTGTGTGTGTGTGTGCATCTGTGTATGTGTGCATCTGTGTGTGTGCATATGTGTGTCTGTGTGTGTGGGTAGCGGTGGTGTAGCGGTTAGCGCGCTACGCTGTGAACCTGGCGACCCAGGTTCGATTCCCGCTCACGGCAAACATCAGTGACAATTATCTGAACCGGTACCGAGCCTCCCCTAGGTCGACTCAGCCTCAAATGAGTACCTGGTGCGGTGTGTAAACATTGCCACCAGGGAGACAAAGGCGGTCGGGCGTGGTGCTGGCCTACCCACCCCCTCGTGTACCGTTCCGGCCTTCATAGGTGCTCGCTAACAGCACTTGCCCCTACAGTCTGCTAAGGTTATATGAGGGATCTTTGTCTTTGTATGTTTCTGTGAGTGTGTACGTATCTATACGTATCTATACGTGTATACGTGTACACGTGTCCGTGTCTGTATGTTTATGCGCTACGAACCCTTCGACCCGAGTTCGATTCTCGCTCCAGCGGCGAGTGAATATCCGAAACGGTTCCTGGCCCGCCTCTGGGTCCGCTCGGCCTTAAATTATTACGACTTGGATGCAGTGTCTAAACATCTGCGCTGGGGAGACAAAGGCGGACGGGCGTGCTTACACCCCCACCCCACCTCGTGTGTGTGCGTCGTGCTGGACATCATCGCTGCTCGTAAACAACAACAAAAGCACTTGCCCCGACAGCCTGCCGAGGCTATACGGGGGACCTTTTGCATTGTGCGAGGTAGCTGCGCGCGCGCGTCTTGCCCGGAGAGGAACGAGGGTGGAGACGTCAGGGCCCAGGATGAGAATGATTGCCTGATTCACCATGCTGTCATCAGCCATCCATTGTCTGAGGCCCAGACGAGACCCCCCTCTCTCTGATGCACGTGTCATCATCATCGTCGTTATCAGCAGCAGAAGCAGCAATATCATCGGCATTGCACGGCTCCATTGCCAGCAGAAGCGTGAGAAATGTACACGTGCTGCTGTGCGTGGAACTTCTTTCGCGCCGTACGTAGCCAACCTTTGCGCTGAGCAGTTCGAAAGAAATGCCACGTCCGATCCACTGCTGGATGAAGGACCTCCCGCAATCCGTGTCGATCCTGCCCATGCGCTACACTCGGTCGTCACACGTGCTGCACGTGCTGTAGGTGCTGCACGTGCTGTACGTGCTGCACGTGCTGTAGGTGCTGTAGGTGCTGCAGGTGCTGTAGGTGCTGTAGGTGCTGCAGGTGCTGTAGGTGCTGTAGGTGCTGCACGTGCTGTAGGTGCTGTAGGTGCTGTAGGTGCTGCACGTGCTGTAGGTGCTGCACGTGCTGCACGTGCTGCAGGTGCTGTAGGTGCTGTAGGTGCTGTAGGTGCTGCAGGTGCTGCAGGTGCTGTAGGTGCTGTAGGTGCTGTAGGTGCTGCAGGTGCTGTAGGTGCTGCACGTGCTGTAGGTGCTGTAGGTGCTGTAGGTGCTGCACGTGCTGTAGGTGCTGCACGTGCTGCACGTGCTGTAGGTGCTGTAGGTGCTGTAGGTGCTGCAGGTGCTGTAGGTGCTGCACGTGCTGTAGGTGCTGTAGGTGCTGTAGGTGCTGCACGTGCTGTAGGTGCTGCACGTGCTGTAGGTGCTGTAGGTGCTGTAGGTGCTGCACGTGCTGTAGGTGCTGTAGGTGCTGCAGGTGCTGTAGGTGCTGCACGTGCTGTAGGTGCTGTAGGTGCTGTAGGTGCTGCACGTGCTGTAGGTGCTGTAGGTGCTGTAGGTGCTGCACGTGCTGTAGGTGCTGCACTTGCTGTAGGTGCTTCACGTGCTGCACGTGCTGTAGGTGCTGTAGGTGCTGTAGGTGCTGCACGTGCTGTAGGTGCTGCACGTGCTGTAGGTGCTGTAGGTGCTGCACGTGCTGTAGGTGCTGCACGTGCTGCAGGTGCTGTAGGTGCTGTAGGTGCTGCACGTGCTGTAGGTGCTGTAGGTGCTGTAGGTGCTGCACGTGCTGTAGGTGCTGTAGGTGCTGCACGTGCTGTAGGTGCTGTACGTGCTGTAGGTGCTGCACGTGCTGTAGGTGCTGTAGGTGCTGCACGTGCTGTAGGTGCTGCACGTGCTGTAGGTGCTGTACGTGCTGTAGGTGCTGCACGTGCTGTAGGTGCTGCACGTGCTGTAGGTGCTGTAGGTGCTGTACGTGCTGTAGGTGCTGCACGTGCTGTAGGTGCTGCACGTGCTGTAGGTGCTGTAGGTGCTGTACGTGCTGTAGGTGCTGTAGGTGCTGCACGTGCTGTAGGTGCTGTAGGCGCTGTAGGTGCTGCACGTGCTGTAGGTGCTGTAGGTGCTGCACGTGCTGTAGGTGCTGTAGGTGCTGTAGGTGCTGTATGTGCTGCACTGGCTGCACGTGCTCTCGGTCCACGCTGTCGCCCGCAATTGTCATTCCGTCACCGGGACTTGCCCGGCAGCCACGGGGTCCCTTCGAACCAGAGCGTGCCCCCGACCAAGCCGAACTCACTGTGATCATTAACACTCAATGCGATGTCTCCCCTCCCTCCCTCCTCCCTCTCTCACCCACCCCCCTCCCTCCGTCACCCCCCCCTCCTTCTCGTCTCTCCCTCCATCTATCTGTGCTCCTGCTCCCAGCTGCATCCCTCTTCGCCCTCATCTCTCGCTCCCCCCCATCACCCCATCCACCTCCTTCCTTCTTTTTTTTACGATCAGTGGAAACAAGTAGATGCTCGGTGTAGTCGGCACTTTGCTTCGTTCATCATTTCGTAATTTTTTTTACTTTTCTTTATGTAAACCCCCACCTCTCGCTCGCTCTCTCGGTCACTCTCTCGCTCTCTCTCGTTCACTCTCTCGCTCACTCTCTCTTTCACTCTCTCGCTCACTCTCTCGCTCACTCTCTCTTTCACTCTCTCGCTCTCTCTCGTTCTGCACGCAGCTCATACTTCCCTCTCACCATCTCCTCTCCTCTCTCGCTCCCAATTCCCCCTCGCTCCATCTCCCCCCTCCCATTTCCTCTCTCCCTCCTCTCCACCCCCCAGGACGTCCTCAGCACAAGCCGCGCGCCGTGAACTCAACACAAAGTCCGCAATGCATCATCGTCAGCCACGTTCCATCCACCGCTGGATGAACACCTCCCCCCCAGCCCACCCTCCCCACCCCCTCCCTCCCTCCCAAAGCTCACGCGATGCGACAATTTGAGTGCGCGCGAGGAGCCGATCCCATCGCTCCATCTCCGCGGTGATCGTCTGCGCCGTGAAGTTTTTTCTCTCGCCCCCTCCCCCTCCTCCTCCCCCTCCTTTGACCGTCGCTCCGCCGTTAGTCTCGACCACTCAACTGGTCGCGTGCACGTCCTGCGGCCGCGCCGTGCAACATCCCCGCAGCCGTGTGGCAGTGCTGGCGGCTTAGGGGAAGGCCTTCATCCAGCAGTGGAGAGATCACGGGTGGTGGTGCGTGATGATGATGAAATAAAGGATGCGTGTGCTTGGGTGTGATGTCCGACGTTTCACTCCACGTGCCGGGAACGTCTTCGGGAGCTGACTTGAACTGACGCAGTCTCCGTGACGTGGCGTCGCTCTGAAAGTCAAATAAATGTATGTTCTGCGGAAGGCGAATTACTCGGTTCACCGATGGCGACGATGACGACGATGTGGATCGCACGCCTGCCAGGGTTGACCGTGAGCAGTGTGGATCTCGAGACCAAGTCCTGCCCTACATGAGAGAAATTTACCGACACGTATGTATGTTGAATTTATACTGGTAGGAACCTCCCGGTTACACCAGCCCACAGGGGATTATTGTGTCCGTCCGTCCGTCGTGCATCCATAAATAGGAGGGGTGGGGCTGGGTGGAGAGGGGAGGGTGGGGAGGGGCTGGGTGGGCAGGGGAGGGTGGGGAGGGGCTGGGTGGGGGGTGGGAGGGGTGGGGCTGGGTGGGGAGGGGAGGGGCTGGTCACCCCGTGGTGCCCTTATAAAACTAAACGTTTAACCGACTCACGCAGGCTTTTGCCCGCCCTCACAGTCGGGCATATTTGTGGAATACACCACGCCGCCGTTGACCCTGGCCATTGACCGAGCAACCCAACGTTCCTACCAGCTCCCTCCGCAGGAATGCGTTGTGCGATGTATTGACATCGCGGGCACCACGTGGGTGTGGGTGCAGTACCGGCCATAGAGGGGCTCGGTGAGCGCTGTCAGTGCTGGGTGGCACCACGCTCTGCGTGCAGTGCCGACCCCTACAGGATAGGGTGTGAGAGTGCCGGCCCATGGGGTTACTAAGGGCCATGGCACTCTGGTTGACCCCGAAGGGCACGTGACCGGTAAAGTCTACACAGGGCCCCCCAGGTGGGGGCTAGGGGTGGTCACGTGTCAGGGTCGAGATCCTGCTGGAGGATTCTGGAAGGTAGGCGTGGCTGAGGGCGGGGCCAACCACGCCGCGGAGGATATAAGGGGCCGTCCATAAATGACGTCACGCACCTGGGGGGGTCAGACATGTGTGACGAGGGGGGGGGGGGGTGAGAAATGTGACGTCACATCAAAATGCGCAACTTTAAATAATATAGACAACACGTTCTACTTAATTAAATAGACGTTTTAATAACTGTTTCTCCTACAACATCAGAGTGCAGCGCCACATTAAATACGCACTACAATGACAATAGTTTAAAGCGATTTGAAGCATGTTTTATTATTTGGGGAGGAGGGGGGCAGAGCTTTGTGACGTCATATTTGAGGGGGGGGGAGTCTGACTTTTTGTGACGCCGTGTGACGATGGGGGGGGGGGGGGGGTCAAAAATCGTCCAAACTCGCGTGACGTCATTTATGGACGGCCCCGAAGCCGGGTCCCCCAGAGGGACTGGCTGCTGTTGTTTCATCCTGAAAAATCTACGTTCTCCGTCCTACAGACTCTCCAACACGTGGACCTGGACCCAAGCTGTGGTCCGGTCAGTAGTAGCTCGTTACGTTGTGATTAGCGTAGTTAGCCTGGTGGTTACCAACCGGTTAACTACACAAGTCACGTGGTAACTAGCATAGTTAGCCTGGTGGTCACCACCCAGTGAACTACACCAGTTACGTTGTGATTAGCGTAGTTAGCCTGGTGGTCCACCACCATCGCTTGTTATCTGGCTAATGAGCAGTTACCCCTTTGTGTTGGTATCAATAAATGTGTTGCCTTCAAAGAGTACGTCTGCGAGTCAGTTGAACTCACTACATCATTCCGCACCATACGTAGACAACTGTTCTAATCGGAGATGCGGGGGGGGGGGGAGGACAACAACTTCAACAGAAAAAGCGCTTTGAAAGAAATGACTTTGTCACTCGAGGTGATGATTTAACAGTGCATAGTTCCAGTAGCTTCCTAATATCGGAAGGAAGAGCGTTCCAGACGGCCGCATGCATACACACACCGCACCTCCGATTTGCACGGTTGGCTACGTACGGTGTGAAAGAAGTTCAACGAACGTACGTGCGCACGTTTAAAAATATAGAATATCCGAGCACCTCGAGAATTATCCCGTACATGCAGAGGTGACAGATGTTTCTCAATTTGCTGTACTGCCTTCTCCTGGCAAGCCAGAGGGTGCGGCTCCTCTCGGCTGCCGACAGAGCCCAGAGGGAACAACAAAAACACCGGGAGAAGACGCCACCCAAATCGTATGCGGGGGAATGACGCTAAACATCAAAACTCCCCACAGACGGATTCAGGAATCCACAGCGGCACTTCCACCTGCCCACTCCGAAGGAACGTGTTTCAATCTTCTTTGTCAATGCCTGACCTTGCTTTCTTCTGATCACCGTCAAAGCGGTTAATATAGCTCGTCTGTACACAACTCTGTCATGTATGCGTGTGTGTGTTGAACTTCTTTCGCACCATACGTAGCCAACCGTGCTAATCGGAGGTGCGGGGGGGTGGAGGACAACAGACTAAACACAATTTCTGTCGTGGCTCGGTTGGCCATTGCTGACTTCGCTCTCTCTCTCGACACTTTTGTCCCCCACTCTTAAGGCGCCGCGGCGGCGAGGAGATGTTAATTCCCTCGCCTGGTGTGCAGGAGGTCGTGGGTTTGATCCCGACCCTGACGTCTCGATATACTTGAAGTTTGCGTGTTTCTCTCCCCGTGGTCGCGTGAAAAAATTCTTCTCATCCTCCAGGTTTTCCCCTCCACATTTAAAATCAAATTCACGCGTTTTTAAGTATTTGGCTGCTATACATTTACACGCGATAAGCCACTTCGTTGAAAGGTCATTTGTGATGACCAGGTCGCTTCTGAGAACGAGCTAATATAGCTCAGTCGGCCCTTATCTGGTAAAATAAAAATGGGAAAATGTCAAAACTGGGTGGTTTTTAACTTTTGCCGACAAAACTGGATCCCAAATGTCAAAACTGGGTGCACCCTGGGTGGCCAAAAACTTGAGTTTTGGACACTCAGGGTGCACCCAGTTTTGACATTTGTCAAATACACTTGATAATTGTATACTAGCACAGTGTGCCAGCACCCCATTCATCCAAACACTTGGTATTTGTATACTGGCACACTGTGCCAGTATACATATGGCATTTAAGTGTTACTGTAGTAGCGAGCTGGCACACTGTGCCAGTATACAAACGGCAAGTAAGCGAGCTGGCACACTGTGCCAGTATACAAATGGCAAGTACGTGTATGTTCGCGAGCTGTAAGTGTTACTGTAGTTGCAAGCTGGCACACTGTGCCAGTATACATATGGCAAGTAAGTGTTACTGTAGTAGCGAGCTGGCACACTGTGCCAGTATGCAAACGGGAAGTTGTGGTGCAAGGTATGGAACATGAGCCACGAGAAACATCATTTGGAACGCTCTAAATCTGTGGCGACATATGGATGAATAACGCAAGGACCTAAACGTGTACAAAATGATACATTAAATCGTACACCTTCTTCACCCAGTTTTGACATTTGTCCACATTGAACATCACCCAGTTTTGTCATATCAAAAAGCACCACCCTGTTATGCCTGTCGTTTTCCAAGACCACCCAGTTTCGACATTTGGGATCCAGTTTTGTCGGCAAAAGTTAAAAACCACCCAGTTTTGACATTTT
Source organism: Lethenteron reissneri (assembly GCF_015708825.2). Taxonomy (NCBI): domain Eukaryota; kingdom Metazoa; phylum Chordata; class Hyperoartia; order Petromyzontiformes; family Petromyzontidae; genus Lethenteron; species Lethenteron reissneri. The sequence continues at coordinate 1,105,876 of NC_083839.1, forward strand.
CCCAATAAAAAATATTTAACACTTCGTTATCTTGATAATTGTTTTTTTACCCTTTTATCTGACAAAACTGACACCTCTTTTTTACAAGGAGTAGTGTTTGCATTGACCACAATACCTGCGGTCGGAATGCAAACAAAAAACTACTCTGATGATGTATGTACTTTGATATTGAATGGTCCACACCCGAGACAGCTTTTCTTAGAGCATAGTCTCACATGGTGTTGGACCAGATGACGCCAAAAGGCGCACAACTCAAAGACAATGCACCATCAGAGTATGAGAGCACGGGGTAAGAATGTACACCATTGGAACCTCATTTGCCAGTAAAAAATATGATAATTAGTTTTTTACCCTTTGATTTGGCAACAAAACGGACACCTTTTTTCGTTATCTTGTCTTATTCTTCTTAACTCGTTTTGAACAACTTTCATTTTACTATCTCCCGGCGTAGCAGTTGAAACAAGGGTAGTGCACGTTTCTTAATCGCTCCCACAACCGTGCACCCGGCAGTATAAACTGGTATCGGGACTCCTCAACTTACGAACGAGTTGGGTTCCAGGGGTCTGTGTTCGTAAGTCGATTTGTTCTTAAGTCTGCAGATGTAGATGCCACTGGTTCTTCATGTTCTGCAGATGCCACTGGTTCTTCACGTTCTGCAGATGCCACGTGTGTCGAAGCCTCGCCGCTGGCAGGAGGTCACGGAACAGACCCAGGCGCCATGGGTTGACTGACCGAGATGACTGCCAAGATTCGCCAACTGAGCTCGCCACTGTGCCAACTTTGCTGCGTTTTAGCCGCTCGGCGCTCTGCTGCGTCGTTGTTGTTGTTGCTGTTGTTGTTGTGACGTCACCGCGGCGCCTGTGCCAGGCCAGGTGCACTTTGAGGCCGCCACGTGAAGTGTCGAAGGCTCGATGGGTTGGCTGGCAAACAATGACAAAGATCCCCCGCTCAGTGCCGGATTAAGAAAGGTGCGGGGCCTGTAGCATATGCTATACTGGTAGGAACCTCCTGGTTACACGAGCCCACAGGGGATTATTGTGTCCGTCGTGCAGGGAGGGGCTGGGTGGGGAGGGAGGGGCTGGGTGGGGAGGGGCTGGGTGGGGAGGGGAGGGTGGGGAGGGGCTGGGGTGGGGAGGGTGGGAAGGGGCTGGGTGGGAGGGTGGGGCTGGGTGGGGGGTGGGAGGGGGTGGGGCTGGGGTGGGGAGGGGCTGGTCACCCCGTGGTGCCCTTATAAAACTCAACGTTTAACCTACTCACGCCGGCTTGTGCCCGCCCTCAGTCGGGCATATTTGCGGAATACACCACGCCGCCGTTGACCCTGGCCATTGACCGAGCAATCCGACGTTCCTACCAGCTCCCTCCGCAGGAATGTGTAAAAGGGGCCCTAAAAAAAACGTTAATATTAAAACACACATTTTTTTTAACTTGCATAGTAAATTAATTGTATTTTTTCATTTGCTATACAGCCAGATAATACGACAAATCCCTAATCTTAAATACCCGGTCGTTCATAAAAGTCGAAGGCGGTATAGTACTATAGTAATAGAGCAAGTGCAGAATCACTGAACCGGAATTGATAGCTTGAAAGCATTTAGCGCGGGGCCCTTGAAAGTGCGGGCCCATAGCATTTGCTGCTTTTGCTACTACGATAATCTGGCACTGTCCCCCGTGTAGCCTTAACAGACTGTAGGGGCAAGTGCTGTTAGCGAGCACCTATGAAGGCCAGAACTGCACACGAGGGGGTGGGTGGCCAGCACCATGCCCGGTCGCCTTTGCCTCCCCAGTGGCGATGTTTACACACCGCACCAGGTACTCATTCGAGGCCGAGTCGACTTAGGAGAGACCCAGGCCCGGTTCAGATCATCGCCGCTGATGTTGGCCGTGAGAGGGAATCCAACTCGGGTCGCCAGGTTCGTAGCGCAGCGCGCTAACCGCTACACCACCGCTCTCCAAAACGCACGCACGGACACACCGGATTAGCGTTGCCCCTACACAGCACACAGTGCAATGTATCCCAAGGGTCCATCTGAACTCCAGGAGACGCACCTGCCGTGCACGCCTTCAAACATCAAGGGGAGTGGGGGGAGAATCCATCTGCCGTAGAAGATGCAGTCTACGGTGACGTCTGGTTTCTGTTACCCTTATCTATTATGTATGCTAGAGCTGTAAACTATATTAGCTGCAAACACAACAGCCTATATATAATACACACACACAGTGTGATGCGTGTATGTGAAGTGCTGAACGCTGTGTTCCATAGCTCGTATGGTCGTTATTATGTAAACCTTGAATGTGAAATGAATATGTACGGTTTTAGAGTAACAAGCCGAGGACTTAAATGGGTTTTTTTATCCATACGAAATGTCATTAACCGTAGAAATGTAAGAGTACAAATGATCATTGACCCTTGTGTTTGATTGCCGCGGTGACGAGATGTTAACTGCATCGCCTGGTATGTAGGAGGTTGTGGGTTCGACCCTGACTCCTGCTGTTGATTTGGAGTTTGCATGTTCTCCCCGTGGTCGCGTGGATTTTTTTCTCCGGATCCACGTTTTCCCCTACACATTTAGAGACATCCATGCGTCTAAAGTATTTGACTGCTAGAAATGTTCAACAACACATTCCTGCGGAGGGAGCTGGTAGGAACGTTGGGTTGCTCGGTCAATGGCCAGGGTCAACGGCGGCGTGGTGTATTCCACAAATATGCCCGACTGTGACGGCCGGCACAAGCCGGCGTGAGTAGGTTAAACGTTGAGTTTTATAAGGGCACCACGGGGTGACCAGCCCCTCCCCACCCAGCCCCATTCCTATCATTTGCGATAGCCAGTTCACTTCTGAACAAGAGCTACATAGTTCAGCGGGCCTTACCTGGTAAGGGGCAGTCCATAAATGACGTCACGCGATTTTGGACGATTTTTAACCCCCCCCTCCCTCGTCACTCGTCACAAAGCTCTGCCCCCCCCCCAAAAAAAGCATATTTCCATTTGAAAATAAAACATGCTTCAAATCGCTTTAAACTATTGTCATTGTAGTGCGTATTTAATGTGGCGCTGCACTCTGATGTTGTAGGAGAAAACATTTATTAAAAAGTCAATTTCATTAAGTAGAACGTGTTGTCTATATTTATTTAAAGTTGCGCATTTTGATGTGACGTCACATTTCTCACCCCCCCCCCCTCGTCACACATCGTCACAAATGTCTGACCCCCCCGCCTCCCCCTAGGTGCGTGACGTCATTTATGGACGTCCCCTAGTCCCATCACACCCACGACCAACCACCACGATAATCACTCATCATCACCATCACTACGATCACCATCACCAAATAGAATCCCTCGTATCATCATCATCAGTACCATCCAGAGGTCGCAATCGGGTACCCGATACCCGTACCCTACCCGATACCCGGCTACCCGTACCCGGCCGGGTACGGGTACGGGTAGCCGTTTGCGACCCTGGTGCAGCCGGGTACGGGTACGGGTAAGGAATCAAAACCCGTTTGCAACCTCTGGTACCATCACGAGTATAATCGCGAGTATCATCACAGTCATTGGTATCAACCACAAACTCATCATCACCATCACGAAGCATCACCACCACCACCATCACCACTCGCCAATGAATACATTTGACGTGGATCTTGACGCCAGATCTTCCACACCACCACCAACCCACGTGCTGTTTATCCACGTGACAGCGGGCTCTCACCACCCCCACCCACCCCATCTCTCTCTTCTCAACGTACCAATCAACACGCGCCGCCGTGCGGTCACGTGCCACACCGCCGCCCAATGAGCGCGAGCGGCAGCCCGAGTATAAGAGGCGCGGTCAGGGACCCGTTCGGGCTTCATTCGGGCGCAGCGAGACGCCCGGTAGGAGGTGGTCTTACGGCCGTCCTGATCCAGACCACAGCAGCAGCAGCAGCGGCAGCACGAGTCGCCCGTGCCGAGCAAATGCGCGATCACGCGACTCCACGGCGAACAAAGGACTGGCGCACACGGCAACCGACTTACGCGAACGTATCGAAGCGCACGACGCGTCGCGGTTCACAAAACGCCGAGTCTAATCCCGCAAAGTCGTAGGGAACTTTATTTAGTTTCGCTTGTTTTGTCGAGCTCGCGTCCCACCTCTTCCCCCACGTCCCCTCCCCGTCGTTTGCTCACCGCGAGGGACAACGCGCGCCCATGTCTTCCTCGCAAGTGTCCCGTGTGCGACGCAACGGCTCCCCGCCACCGCAGCCCGGCCGCAAGCACCAACCCCTTCGCGCCACCGTTCCCTTCCAGCTGCTCGGCGCGACCGCGACAACGCGGCCCTGCCCCGGCCTCCAGCCCTGCCCCTGCTGCTGCTGCCCAGGGCTGCCCGCACAACAATGGGGGGGCAGCAGCAGCAGTAGCAGCAGCTGCCTCTGCTGCTTCCTCCGCTGTGGCTACGACGCCGGCCACCGTCGCCTCGGCTGTGGTGGTGGCGGCGGCGGCGTCTTCCCACGCCGCTCAGACGGCGCCGTCGTCTGGGTTGGGCCCCGGGCACGGCGGCGCGGCCCAGGCAGGCGACGCGGGGTCGGGCCCGCCTGCTGCTGCTGGTGCTACGAAGCAGGCGGCCTCGCCTGAGAGACGCAGCCGCAGCGTCGCCCGGGTGCAAAGGTAATGATGAGCTTGGTGGTGGTGGTTGCTACCTCCACCTAACCCCCTCGTGTACCGGGCGGGCCTTTCAGAGGCACCGCTGCTGCTGCTGCCAACTCGCTCCGGGCACTGGTGTCCCTCCCTACCGGGCGGTGCGGGATACACGGGTGATCTTTGTACGGGGTCCTCTGTACGCTGGACTTTTTTCGCACCGTGCGTAGGCAACCGTGCTATAATAAGAGGTGTTGATGATGGTGGTGGTGGAAGAGCAGGGGTGAAGTTGTTGGTGGTGGATGGTGGCGGTTGTGAAAGTGGTGGTGATTCTGGTGGTGATTCTGGTGGGTTGGTGGGCCGCGTGGTGATTGTGCAAGTGGTGAGGCCAGCTGCAACGCAGCGTGAAGCTGGTGGTGGTGAATGTTGTTGCTGCTGTTGCTGCTGCTGCCACATTGTTGTTGCTGCCACTGTTGTTGTTGCGGCCCACTGTAGAAGTTGGTGCTGCCACAATTGTTGTTGCTGCCACTGTTGGTGTTGCTGCCACTGTAGAAGTTGGTGCTGCCACAATTGTTGTTGCTGCCACTGGTGTTGTGCTGCCACTGTAGAAGTTGGTGCTGCCACAATTGTTGTGCTGCCACTGTTATTGCTGCTACTGTTGAAGTTGGTGGTGGTGCCACAGATGTTGTTGCTGCCACTGTTGTGTTGCTGCCACTGTAGAAGTTGGTGGTGCCACAATTGTTG
>NC_083839.1:1111728-1185461 GCF_015708825.2 Lethenteron reissneri
ATGCCGATCGCATCGCTACCATCGTCATCATCATCATCATCCTTCTGTGGTCGATAAACAAATATATAAAAGCCGTACCACTTTGTGAGAGAGCAAATAGCAGTTGTCCTATGAATAGAACGATTCATGCAATTGGAACGTGGAATTTACACCGCCCCGGGGTCGTGACATCCAACTGAAATGAGGCAATGAGCCGTGGCTGTTTGAGCAGGGAGACAATGAGCAGGGAGCGAGGTCAGCAGGGGGCTAATCCCACGGTGGTCGGAGACACACACGGAGAGTCAGCGACACCGAGATGCTGGATTCGAATCCGCGTTTCAGTCGCCCGCGCTGATGCCGGGGTTTTCGATTCGAATGGTCTTGGACCGGTCACCAATGACCACACGGCAAACAGCAACAAAGCAAAATAAAAAATTCTGAAAAATTCCAATGGGGTTTTCACTTTTGATTTGAAGCTTTTGTGACTGCAGGAATCCATACTCTTTGGTTCTTTCGGTAAAGTCACGTAGGCAGAAAATAAAATAAAAAACTTTTTTATAAAAAAATTACAAATTTAAAACAATATTTTTTTTATTATTTTAAATTCTTAACATTTTTTATAACAAAGTTTTTTCTTTTATTTTATACCTACGTGACTTTACCGAAAGAACCAAAGAGTATGGGGTTTTGCACTTTGTTCGGTTCGCTTCAGCTTCTGGGAATCAAAGTTTACAAAGTAATACTGGTAGGAACTCACTGGTTCCACCAGCCCACATGGGATTATTGTGTCCGTCCGTCCGTCGTGCAGGAGGGGGCTGGGTGGGGAGGGAAGGGCTGGGTCGGGAGGGAGGGGAGGGTGGTGAAGGTGGGGAGGGGAGAATGGTGAGGGTGGGGAGGGGGGGGGAGGGGCTGGGTGGGTGGGGGGGGGGGGGTGGGAGGGGGCTGGGAGGGGTGGGGGCTGGGGGGTGAGGGGTGGGCTGGTGGGAGGCCACCCCGTGGTGCCCTTATAAAACTCAACGTTGAACCTACTCACGCCGGGCTTGTGCCCGCCCTCACAGTCGGGCATATTTGCGGAATACACCACGCCGCCGTTGACCCTGCAGGCCATTGACCGAGCAAGCCAACGTTCCTACCAGCTCCCTCCTGCTGCTCCTGCCGATTATGATGCTGCTACTGCTCCACCTGATGCTGCTACTGCTGATGCTGCTGTTCCAGCTGATGATGATGCTGCTCTACTGCTGCTCCTGCTGATGATGCTGCTGCTCTCTGCCGCTGCTGAAGATGGTGCTGCGACAGATCCTGCTGATGCTGCTGCTGCTGATGATGCTGCTCCTGCTGCTCCTGCTGATGATGCTGATGCTGCTGATGCTGCTCCTGCTGTTCCAGCTGATGATGATGCTGCTCCTGCCGATTATGATGCTGCTACTGCTCCACCTGATGCTGCTACTGCTGATGCTGCTGTTCCAGCTGATGATGATGCTGCTCCTACTGCTGCTCCTGATGATGCTGTTGCTGCTCCTGCTGCTACTGCTGATGCTGCTGTTCCAGCTGATGATGCTGCTCCTGCTTGATGCTGCGACTGCCCCACCTGATGCTGCCGCTGCTGTGCTGATGCTGCTGCTGATTGATGCTACCACTGCTGCAACTGATGATGATAATGAATATGAGCAGCACCTCGCGGGTGCGACACTGCACGGAAGGTGAGGGGGGGTAACCTCACCTTGGAGAAGTAACCGACGAGGGTGGCAGCCGGCATTGGTCTCCCATCCGTCATGACGTAGAAGAGGGAAGGGCTCCACGTCGTAATACAGCGTCTTGTGGTCCAGGAACAGCTTGGCCAGGAGGCAACAGGTTCTGGCAGTACGTCTGCAGACAGGACCGTGCGACGAATTTTAAACTCTTAAACTGAACCATTTTACCAGGTAAGGCCCACGAAGGTTTACAGTAGAACCCTCTGAACGACCACCCCTGTTAACGATTAATCGCTGAACGATGGGCCTCCATAGAGCCCAATGTGTAGTGTACACTAGTGTAGTGTATAGTGTAGTCTATAGTAGTGTAGTGCTTCCATAGACCCCAATGTGTAGTGTATAGTGTAGTGTATAGTGTAGTGTACACTAGTGTAGTGTATAGTGTAGTCTATAGTAGTGTAGTGCCTCCATAGACCCCAATGTGTTCGCTTATAGACCATTCCCCTGTTAACGATGGGCTGATGTAGATACAGTAAATATTACTTACTGCATTGAGTAACCACGTTTCTTTAACATGATGTGTTTATAATGTTGTTAGTATCTTGATGTATTAATATCCATTGTCTAAATATGTTTATCTTTCCATGCTATCGGAACGAATTAAGCCTTTAACGTGTATTTCCTTTACTCGCTTAACGGCCAAATCACTTAACGGCCGGTTTCGTGGAACCGATTACCGTCGTTAAGAGGGGTTCTACTGTTTCGCTCATTTTCAGAAGCGACCTGGCGATTGCAAATGACAGCTCAAGTGGCTGACCATCGTGTGGAAATTTATAAGCAGCCAAATACTCTCAGCGCGTGATATTGATTCTAAATGTGGAGGGGAAAACCGGAGGGCCCGGAGAAAAATCCACGCGACCACAGGGAGAGAGACACGCAAACTACAAATATACAGCAGCAGGCATCAGGATCGGGATCGAACCCACGACTGCCTGTATACTAGGCGAGGTAGTTAACATCTCCTAGCTACCGTGATGATGATGATGATGAGAGAGAGACACGCACACTCCAAATATACAGCAGCAGGCGTCAGGGTCAGGGTCAGGATCGAACCGACGACCACCTGCACACCAGGCGAGGTAGTTAACATCTCGCTCCTCCGACCAAACGTTTTCAAAGAGGTGGAAGCAACCAACACTTCACCTCACCACACGCGTCCTGCCTGTCAAACTGAGAACCGCCACCACAATTTACACTGCTCCGTGGACCGGAGGGCCAGAGGCATTGAATAAACTTGCCACACTCTACGTACGTTGAACTTCTTTCGCACCGTACATAGCCAACCGTGCTAATCGCAGGCGTAAACGCACCAGCGCATGCCATTCACCACGCAGCTTGTCACGTCTTTCGCTCGCACGCCGTCTCTCCAGAACTCACAAGTGGGGCAGATATATTTTGGAAAAATTGCGTTGTGAACGATGTGGAGGAGTCGTATCGATTCACTCTCTGTCGTCAGCAGGGGTAATATTGCTCTGGGGGGGGGTCACACAAAACAGACTGGTGGGGTCGTTCGACAAGAGACCAGTCTCTGATTGGGTCTCGGAGAAGATAAATAGACTCGATCCGATGGGACCCTTTAGACAATTATTCGGACCGATCTCTGACGGTGTTTTGATGAGGATGACGGAGCAGTTCCGATCAGGTTGGGGAAGGCGAAAGCTGGGAGTTCCAGCCCTTGAGGGTAGAAAGTGGAGAGGGCGGTGACCTTCCCCATCGAGTGGAGGGTTGACACGGTTGATTTAAGTTGTTGATTTTAGATTTTGCAATATTGGCAAGGGATTTTCCATTGCCTGCCTCTGTGAAATATATCCTAAATATCAGCCTGGTCGGACACTGACTTCTAAGGAGCAGATCCTGTTTGAGATTCCCAGCTTCAAGGTGCCTCTGGGGTGCCCAGCAGAGTGCAGAATCCATGCTGTGATGGAGCTGAAATCAATGAGAAACCCCGAGACATTTAAAGACTCTATTTAAAGCCCACTTACTCAGAGACGCTCCGATCCACTTCTCCAACAACATACGCGCAGAGTTAAGACTCGCGAATCTACGGCTATACCTCCTCCTAACGTGTGTACGTACGTGTTCAACTTATTTAGCGCCGTACGTAGCCAACTGTGCTGAATCGGAGGTGCGGTGTATGTACGTGTGCTGAACTTCTTTCGCACCGTACGCTTATTTGGCGACACTAAATTTCCACACGATGAGCCACTTCGTTGGGATGTCACTTGTGAGAGCCAGGTCGCTTCTGAAAAAGAGCAAGTGGCTCGGTAGGGCCTAACCTGGTAAAATAAAAAAAGTTTCAACAGTTTCAATCCGTCGCCTGGGGGGATCAGGCGAGTTCGGGGTAATGTGGGCACGTAAGGCAATTCGCTTAATGGCACCATCGCCACGGTGACCCCCAGCAACCTCCATGGGTGTTGGCCGAGATATCAAACGAAGCACCGCTGCACTCTTACCTATTCGTCGCAAACAGCCCATCCATTCACGTGGGGGGGGGTCGCTTTGAAGCTCTTGATGGCTGAGCAGTCACTAAGTGACCTAAATGCTGTTCAAGACTTGTGCCGCTGTGAGTCATCGTCGCCCATGGGCGGTTGCGGTAGAAGCCGCGGGGGGCTCCTCAAATCGTACCCACGACACGGGCATCGATTAGCACGGTTGGCTACGTACGGTGCAAAAGAAGTTCAACGCATGTAGAGTGTGGCAAGTTTATTCAATGCCTCTGGCCCTCCGGTCCACCGAGCAGTGTAGATTGGTGGCGGCGGTTCTCAGTTTGACAGGCAGGACGCCATATGACCATACTTCACCACGCTGGTCAATGCGGGCTGGTGAAGGCAAGGGGCATATACGTGGGAGCACAGAATTTCATTGCAAATGAATGGATTTCGCTGGACTGCCCTCTGCTGCCCACAACAAAGGTCAACCCCCGATGCCGCCTCTGGCAACCTGGCACGCGGCATGGTGGCGGTGGTGGCCGCCCATCCAAGCACTATCCAGACATTCAGACGCTGTCTTTCCGACAGACCTGTTCTTCACCTGAGGACGGCTGCTTGCGTTGTGGCCGAAACGTCGTGAGAATTGTATTTTATTATGTTTATTTTTATTATTTTATTATTTCCCTTCTACGTGACTTTACCGAAAGAACCAAGAAGATGAATCCCTGCAGTCACGAAAGCTTTAAATCGAAATTTTTGTGTTTAGTTTGCTGTCCTTCCCCCACACCTCTGATTAGCACGATTGGCTACGTACGGTGCGAAAGAAGTTCAACATGCATTTGGTTATAGTTGTAGAGCTTACACTAAATCGCTGAGGAGCTGAGAATAAACAGGCTGATAAACTCCATCTGACACGGGCGGTGCGACAGGGGAGAAACACCGAGAGATCCGTGCGTGAGCTTTTGAAAATGCTGCTGACGTTGGACCGATCCTCCAGGATTCTGACAAAAAAGAAGCGACACTCCGGGGACATGTTCTAATTTAGAAAAAACACAGATGGGCATTAAAAATTAAAGCAGCTCACGGAGTGGCCGAGTGACTCAGAGGTCAGAGCACTCATGGCCACCGTTGAGACCGTGGGTTGGAATCCTGACAGCAGCCAGTGATGACACTGGGACGAGAGCACGGGCCGCGGGTGGATGGTCTCAGCCCGGACACCGCGGACTGCACAAAGAACTCCCCGCCACCCCCCCGCCCATCAAGTTTGATTCCGCACTGGATGTGACCGTCCAACAGCAGTTCAGAATTACATCTTTAGAATCATAAAGGAGAGAAAAGGCCACCTGAAAATAGTTTTTTTCCAGAAGTTTCTTAAAATATTTGCATACACGTACATTGAACTTCGTTTGCACACCTTTGGCCCGTACCATCAGCCCCTGCCCCGGTGGCATCGGTATTTGCACGCCGTGTCTTCCGTGAGAGACCGGACCTATCCCCAATGGGCTCTGTACGTCTGCGAATGTATGTTGTGTATGTCGACGAGGTATTCACCAAAGGTACGTACATTGAACTTCTTTCGCACCGTACGTAGCCAACCGTGCTAATCGGAGGTGCGGGTGAAGGATCATTCAGGTCCACTCCCCGACAAACGCACAAACGCACAGCGCAACGCTCTACAGGAACGCTGAATGGAATCTTCGTCACGGGCCACGACGCCAAAGAAGAGCACAACCGGAATAGATTGGGGGAAGTAAATTAAAAAAACAATTAAGATAAACGTTCTAGATTTGAAGCTTTCGTGACTGCAAGGATTCATATTCTTAGGTTATTTCGGTAATAAAATAAAAATCACGACGTTTCGGAGGCAACAACGGAAGTTTGTGTTGCCTCCGAAACGTCGTGATTTTTATTTTATTTTTATTTCACTTTTATTAATTTTAATTTTTTACCTATGTTACTTTACCGAAAAAAACCTAAGAATATGATAATCGTTAACCACGCTTAACCTGCACCTCCGATTAGCACGGTTGGCTACGTATAGTCCGAAGGAAATTCAACACACGTACAACCCGCCCGCACCAGCTACACGCTTGATAGAAGGGGGAGGAGAGCCCAGTGCACGTGTTCAACCCTTTTAGTCACTCCACTGCTGGATGAGGCCCATGGAGGGGGGGGTGGTCCTGGGGGGTTATTTGACCGTACTGAGAGCCTTGAGACTCCGTTACGCTTTGCTGGGTAAACGAGCGTAGCACAGCGGTAGTGATAATGTATAAATAATCCACCACCTCCCCCGGGCGGTGGTGTTGTGTGCCACCGACATCTGGGTGGTTGGTTTTCGAGCTGTTCCCCGTACGCGGGTGTTTGTTTCGTGCGTAAACAATTTAGCGGGTGAAGAACAGCCAAGTGGGAAATGGCCCTAACTCAGTGTTCTTTATTGCAAACCCCGCACGCCACTGGCAGCACCTGGTGCCTTTTAGTGCAGCCCCTGACGTGCGGCCCCCGACAATACATAAATGTGAAAACGCCCCCCATCATCATCATCATTGTCGTGCTGCTGTCGAACCGCTAATGGTTTCAAATGGTGTGACGGCCTTCACGCTGACGATGTCTTATCGGCGAAAGTGGCCAGCCCCTCTGAAAATGAGTGAAGCACATTTCTGTAACGGCTACGAAATCTCTGCACGCGCGCGCCCACGCCACCTTGTTCTTTTTGCCGTCCACTTCGAAGACGGACACGCTGCCGTTCCGGTAGATCTCATCCCCCGGCGGGTGCTTCCAAACGCACTTGGCCTGGCCAGAGACAAAGCGGAGAAAGAACATGATATTTTACATTTAGAATGATAAACAGACAGATGCGCAAATGGGAAAATTAAAGACACAAGCCAAGGTGGTGCGATAGAGGGCCATGCAAACCAAACTGTGGACCAAAGAGTAAACCCAGAGACCCATAGAGATTCATAGAAACCCATATAGTTACATTTTATACAATCAACAGTCGCACAACCAACACTTTGTACCATAGAGTAAACAACAGTAGTTTGTGCACAAATGTTAAAATTGGTCAAGTAATTAAAGATATTAAATTACCGTACATTGCGGGAAACCTAATAAACTGCCCAGATTTTTTTGAAAAAAAAAAGCATCCGAGTGAGATATGGCACGGCACATAAAATACAAAAACTAATATCTGATACTAAGGATGAATTACCTAAGCGAACAAACAGGTGTGTACCGGATAAATTGCTCCTGTGGCAAATGCTGTTGGTCAGAGGGGCCGAATGATCATCATGAGACTAAAAGAACACCAAACACAACTTTCGGCAGTTGCAGAACGCGCGTGCCAACAAGGACATTACATTTATTTTGATAATGTTGAAGTTTCGTGTAAAACTAGTTACTACTGGCTAAGACTAATTAGATAATCTATTGTAATTGAGAGAAATAAAAAAATACTTCGAACCTTTCTGATATCCACAGGCCGAGTGCTGCTTGGAAGCATATTATCAAGTAATAGACTATATTCTTGGTTCTTTCGGTAAAGTAACGTAGAAGGGAAATAATAAAATAAAATAAATTCTTTCTAAAAGAAAAAGGATTTCTTTTATTTTATTATTTCCCTTCTACGTGACTTTACCGAAAGAACCAAGAATATTAATCCCTGCAGTCACGAAAGCTTGTTTAATTGCATGCCTATACAGGTCACTATACGTCGATTAACTACGACTTAATGTGTACATAGCTGCTGCCAAACTAAAAAAATAAGCATTCCATTATATGTTGACTAGCTTTACTAGCCGGTTTCGCCCGGGACTTGGATTCTTGTCTTGGATTAACACACGGCCTACGCGGAGGGTGGGGGGATGTGTGACGTCAGCAGGCACACTGCGTGACAAGCTAAGTAACTGAAAGCGAATAAAAGCATTTCAACGGACACTCTGCATGCACGACGTAAATTGCTCGCGCTTGTCGGTTACCCTCAGCGAGTTCAGAAAGGCCTCTTATATCGTTCTAGCTTACCACGTGGATTTACATTTAACCGTAGCCATTTCACATTGACAGATTCACACAGTAGGTGATTATTCACCAATGACTCTCACGCCCGATATAATTTCACGCGTATAAATAAACTCGCGTAACCCCCCCTGGGACATTTCCACGGAACACCCCCCCCTCTCTCCCAGGGGCCCCCCCTGTTGAGCACCACAGCTGGGACTGGCAACGCCAACGCCGCCGCCGACGCCGCCACCGCTCACCATGTGCCTGCGCAGGATGGTGGGGCTCTTCATGTACTTGAGGCAGAACTCGCAGACGTAGAGCTTGCCCAGGCGCGTGTACTCCTCGGGGTAGGGCGAGTGGTACCACGTGTCGAGCTCGTAGCGCCCAAACACGATGGTGCGGATGCCGGCCTCGAGACAGGCGCCCACCACGGCCGCCCCCGCCAGCGCTCCGTCGCCGTCGCACGCGGCCCCGCGCAGGTGCATCTGCTCCTGCCGCGGGGTGGTAGCAGGGGTTTTAGTGGGGGGGTTGATGGCGGGTGGGGGGGGCAGAGGTTTAAACACGGCATCTTGAGATGCGTTCGCGTGTAAACGCGACAAAAATCTGATAATTGTTTTTTACCCTTCTATCTGGCAACAAAACTGACACCTTTTTTTACAAGGAGTCATGTTTGCATAGACCACAATACCTGCAGTTATAATGCAAACAAAAAACATAACTCTGATAATGTATGCACTGTCCTTGAAGTGGATTGGTCCACACCCGAGACAGCTTTCCTTAGAGCCTAGTCTCACATGGTGTTGGACCAGATGACGCGTCAGTTTTGTTGCCAGATAGAAGGGTAAAAAAACAATTATCATATTTTTTACTGGCAAATGAGGTTCCAATGGTGCGACAAAAATCCACGCTGTACCGTAATGCAATAAAACCTCGGCTCGTCTTTACATCCCCCTGCTTGTATCCGCACACACGCACACAAATAAAAAGATCCCCCGTAAAGCATTCAGACTGTTGGGCCAAGTGCCGTTAGCAAGCAGAACCTATGAAGAATGGCACGGTACTTGTGGGGGTGGGTGGCCCAGCACCACGCCCGACCGCCTTTGTCTCCCGATGTTTACACACCCCTACACCAGGTACTCAATTGAGGCCGAGTCGACCTAGGGAAGGTCCAGAACTGGTTTAGATCATCGTCACCGCTGTTGGCCGTGAGCGGGATTCGAACTCGGGTCACCGGGTTCGTAGCGCGGCGCGGAAACCGCGACGCTGCCGCTCCCAGGCTGATGTTCGCACACGGACGGGTGGTAGCGTGCAGTGCAGGTTTGCGGTTCAACTACAGGGGCTGCCCCGGTTAATGCCGCACACACACACACACACGTGAATACGTGCCATCTGCGTTGCAGCACGGGTTGAAGACCTCGCCTTGTTACGAGAAAAAGAGTGCCAGCATAATTGTCCAAACATTTGAAAACTGGACTGAAATCTGAACAAAAGATCTAATCCCAACATAGCTTTCTCTGCTGGCTGGCAAGACTATTTCCCATTGGAGGAACGGATGATGTATTGATTTTCTGTCGCACAGAGACAGGTTCCATAGCGGTCCCCATGGCTTCAAAAAGCAACACTGCGCTCTGCCATGTTACTTGCTGCTATGGGTGTAAAACAAATAGAATTACAATCTTGATTTTAAGCTTTCGCGACTGCAGGAATCCATACTCTTTGGTTCTTTCGGTAAAGTCACGTAGGGAGAAGAATAAGGTTTATTTCAGCAGTTTTTTATTGCTGTGGTTGTCCCACCTGATGATGGTTGCTTTGTGTTGCGATCGAAAGACCGCGATCTATTTTATTTTTCTACCTACGTGACTTTACCGAAAAGCAATTATGACTATTTATATGCGTATGTATAAATTTTTAGCAGTAGCAAAATACTATAAACCAGTGGTTCCTAACCGTTACTGAAGCCTTGCACCCGTTCGGTTCTCAATCGTAAAAAAAAATGTATTGTATTAATACATAGGGTTTGATGAAACAAAATACAGTAAAACATTGGATTGCGAGTAACTTGGTCTGCGAGTGTTTTGCAAGACGAGATAATTTTTAAAATAAACTTTAACTTGATAAACGAGCGAGGTCTTGCAATACAAGCAGTACCTACAGTATACGCTTTGCTTTGTCTGCCGAGCGTCACGTGATCACAACTGAGCCGATGGTTCTTCTCTCTCTCTCGCTGTGGGATTGTGGGTAATTGTCTCCCATGCTCGGTCTCAGTTGGCGTGCCTCGCTCGTATAGTCAACATCCGTGCGAGCGTACACTGTTTACTATAGTGTTGTGACCACGAGTGTGTGCGTAAAGCATTTTTTTATTTTGTGTCCAAGTGTGGTGACTGTTCTTTAGTAACTGTACTGCAATAACCCTCCTCTCCTCTCTCTCGTCTCCCTCACACCAGCCACGATTAAATGTAATTAATACATTTGACAACTTGAAATGTAATTGAAATAATAAAAATATAAAAAGGTATTTTGTATTAATAATTTTTACATGAATATTTTTGGGTTGTGCAACGAATCATCTGAGTTTCCATTATTTCTTATGGGGAAATTCGCTTGGATATACGAGTGCCTTGGATTACGAGCACGTGTCCGGAACGAATTATGCTCGCAATGCAAGGTTTTACTGTAGTTGTACGTACGTGGCCGTGCTTGATGTGTTTCGATGATTTAACCTCCTACAAGAATCTGGCATGTCTCGTACCCCCGGTAAAGAAGCGCTGGTTTAAACGCACGTTGATTTCAAATGTGGAGGAGCAAACCAGAGAACTCAGTGGAATATCCGGACGACCACGAGGAGAGCATGTAAACTCCAAATACGCAGGTGTCGGTCGGGATTGAACCCACGACCTCCTGTATACCAGGCGAGAAGTATAACATCTCACCACCATTGTGCCCCAGTTCCAGTTAACCATTCTCTAAAAACCGGTTTAAAACCAGTTCGATTTAAATAATAGCTCAAAAGCAACAACAACAAAAAGCTCCCCTGGTGGTTATTCACACACGGCAAACCGCACACAAGCAGCCGCAGACACACGCACACTTCACACACAAGTAGGCAGCGCGTGTGTGCGTGCGTGCCCAACCATGTCCAGGCAGGCGCGTGTCTGCGCTCGCCGGAACAGCTCCAGGTCGTAGGGCGACGTCAGCCCGTCGAGGAGCGGCTCTCGGCTCATGGCGTGCGTCTGCCGGTGCTCCTGGCAAGCGGCACAGCGGGCACAGCGGGCACACGGACAGAGCCACCCAGCAGCAGCAGCAGCAACAACAATGAAAAAGTTGATTTATATAGCGCCATACAAAAGACAAAGATACCCACGATAGCCTTAACAGAACTCTTGGGGCAAGTGCCGTTAGCGAGCACCTGTGAACGACAAAACGGCACTTGAGTAAACTAAAAAAAACGAAATAATATTTCTACATTTGAAGTTTTCGTGACTGCAAGGATCCATACTCTTTGGTTTTCTCGGTCAAGTCACGTAGGTGAAAACAAAATGAAATAAAACAATTTACACCATTGGAACCTCATTTACCAATAAAAAATATGATAATTGGTTTTTTACCCTTCTATCTAGCAACAAAACTGACACCTTTTTTACAAGGAGTCATGTTTGCATAGACCACAATACCTGCAGTCATAATGCAAAAAAAAACATAACTCTGATAATGTATGCGCTGTCCTTGAAGTTGATTCAACAATCAACTTCAAGGACAGTGCATACATTATCAGGTATTATGGTCTATGCAAACATGACTCCTTGTAAAAAAAAAAAAGGTGTCAGTTTTGTTGCCAGATAGAAGGGTAAAAAACCAATCATCGAAATAAAACAACCAAATTAAATCACGACGTTTCGGAAGCAACACAAGCATCCGTGTCATCAGGTGTGACTGCTCCAGCAAAATCACTGTCGCGTATTACCAGGCAAGGCCCACTGAGCGATATCGGTGTTTGGCAGAAGTGACCAGCCCACAGACGAAAGAAGGGTGGTCATTACCACGCCCGGCCGTCTTTGTCTCCCCAGTACTGATGTTTATGCACTGCACCAGGTACTCATTTGAGGCTGAGTCGACCTAGGGAAGGCCCAGGACCGGTTCAGATAATCATCACTGGTGCTGGCCCTCAGCGGGAATCGAACTCGGGTCGCCGGCCTCGTAGCGCAGCGCGCTAACCGTTACGCGACCGCTCCCCACACAAAACACCGTTTCGACATGCGCATCATGTACATAATAATACTGGTAGGAACCCACTGGTTCCACCAGCTCACAGGGGATTATTGTGTCCGTCCGTCGTGCAGGGAGGGGCTGGGTGGGGAGGGAGGGGCTGGGTGGGGAGGGGCTGGGTGGGGAGAGTGGGGAGGGGCTGGGTGGGGAGGTGAGGGTGGGTGGGTGGGGGGTGGGAGGGGTGGGGCTGGGTGGGGAGGGGCTGGTCACCCCGTGGTGCCCTTATAAAACTCAACGTTTAACCTACTCACGCCGGCTTGAGCCCACCCTCACAGTCGGGCATATTTGCGGAATACACCACGCCGCCGTTGACCCTGGCCATTGACCGAGCAACCCAACGTTCCTACCAGCTCCCTCCGCAGGAATGTGTTAATAAGAGTACATATATACTGTACTAGAGAACAGATATGTAGTTATAAGTGGAAAACAAGAGGAAGATCTTGAGCCTGAGATTGAACACGCGCAGGGGAGGGAGTTCTCTATTGCACGGGTAGCAGGGAAGAAGCCACACGCGGACAAACTGTTGCACGGAGACAGAGAGAGACTAACAACTGTGGAGACACACAGCCGCACACACAGAGAGATGCACAGAGCAGCCGGTCGTACAGATAAGAGACAAACAATCGCACAGACAGGAGGGCGTACAGACGGACGGTCACGGAGACAGAAAAAACAGAGAAGTTTCAGTTTCATTTATTTGGTATAGCCCTGTGAGCCATTCGGCTCTTGAATCGGGTGCAACGGCAACAAACAAAAACATGAACAAGAAAGCATCTTAAAGTGACCATGTGACTATGTGCCAACAGAAAATCCAAGAAAAAACGGAAAAGTATGGAACGCTTCACGAATTTGCGTGTCATCCTTGCGCAGGGGCCATGCTGATCTTCTCCGTATCGTTCCAATTTCAGTAGATGTACTGCCGGAAAGCCTGACAAGCCGATTGACAGAGAGACATTGCGACAGATGCCAGACATGCAGGCAGACGGATGGACAGACAGTCGCAGTGATAAGAAAAAATGGTCGGAGACATCCACAGGACAAACGACAGCAAAGATAAACGGGGAGACAAAGGCGGCGGCGGGCTGACGACATGCCAGCTGTGCCACAGCGCGGCCGCGCTGTAAGGGAGCCTCCTAGTGAACCCGGAACAAACAGGAGGGAAAAACGAATCCACTCACAATGTACTTCTGTTTCTGCTCCTCTGTTGGGCCCGCGTTCCGATTCTTGCGCAGCTCGGTGACCTTTTCTCGATAGCGCAGCTGTTTCTCTGTCGGGCCCTGCACATCGCGATCAAAGAAGACAAAAGATTCCAACCCCGCCCCCCCAGAGGTCGCAACCGGGTACCCGATACCCGTACCCTACCCGATACCCGGCTAACCGTACCCGGCCGGGTACGGGTACCCGTTTGCGACCCTGGTGCGGCCGGGTACGGGTAGGTCGTGAGTCACTGGTGAGTCACCGTTTGTCACTCATTTCCCAACACCTTGTCTCTTCTCACAATTCAAGTTCCTAGAATGAACCCACCCGCGCCTGCAACATGGCTTCATCCCAGAGGTCGCAATCGGGTACCCGTACCCATACCCTACCCGATACCCGGCCGGGTACGGGTAGCCGGGTATCGGGTAGGGTACGGGTACCCGTTTGCAACCCTGGTGCGGCCGGGTACGGGTAAGGAATCAAAACCCGTTTGCGACCTCTGCGCCCCCTCCCCATCGCCTCAACGAGACTTTTGCGGCAAGTGCTGTTGGCAAGTAGCAGCACCTATAAAGGCCGGGCATGGCACACGAAGCGGGTGGTGGTAGGGGGTGGCCAGCACAACGCCCGGCTGCCTTTGTCTCCCCAGTAGCGATGTTTTGGATACTGCACCGGGTACTCAATTGAAGCTGAGTCGACCTAAGAAAATGCTCAGGACCGGTTCAAATAATTTGGTGTTGGGAGTGAGTGGGGATCAAACTCGGATCGCCGGGTTTGTAGCGCGGCGCGCAAACCACAGTGCCTTCCACATTACATGAGCGGACCCACAACACACACTGCACACAGACACAAGCACACACAAGCACACAGACAGGCACATACATGCACAGAAACACATACAAGCATACACACACATATAAGCACACAATGCACATAGACAAACACACACAAACAGAAACCCACACACACAAAGACAAGCACACAACAAAGACAAAGATCCCCCTATAGCCTTAACAGACTGTAGGGGCAAGTGCTGTTAGCGAGCACTTATGAAGGCCGGAACGGTACACGAGGGGGTGGGTGGCCAGTACCACGCCCGACCGCCTTTGTCTCCCCAGTGGTGATGTTTACACATCGCACCAGGTACTCATTTGAGGCTGAGTCGACCTAGGGGAGGCCCAGGACCGGTTCAGATAATCGTCACTGGTGTTGGCCCTGAGCGGGAATCGAACCCGGGTGGCCGGGTTAATAGCGCAGCGCGCTAACCGCTACACCACCACTCCCCCCCCACTAGCACACAACAGACACACAGTAACAAGACAAAGATCCCCCATATAGTCTAACATACTTTTGGGGAAAGTGCTGTTAGCGAGTAGCACCTATAAAGGCCGGCACTTTGGCACACGAGGGGGTGGGTGGATAGCACCACACCCGGGCGCGCGCACACACACACACGCGCACGCACACACACACACGCTTATTCACAAACTCACACGAAAACATTGACCTCAGCTTGGTTTTAAAGGACTTGCTGGGACACGTGCTGTCAGCGAGCAACTATTAGAGCCAGTAAGTCGAGCAGCTTCGTTACAGAAATGCCAAATAAGTCGCGCATGTTATACCGAAGCAACTATTCAGATGTTCAAGGCATTCCAAGCTGCGTGAATAAATAATATTAACTTTGTTGAGCTATCATTTGTGGCCAGGTCGCTTCTGGAAAATACATTAATGCCTCAGTAGGCTTTGCCTGGAAGGATGCGGATGGTTTAGTTGTTTGTGTGTTGGGTGATTTGTGGCCGAAACGTCGTGAGAATTGTATTTTAGTCTGTTTGATTTTTATTATTTTATTATTTTCCTTCTACGTGACTTTACCGAAAGAACCAAGAAGATTATTTACCTTTCTTGTACTCTGCACTACAATCGTGTTTTTGTACTGCTTGTTGTTGTTGTGACGTTCTTACCCTGTGCCCCTACTGAACATGTTAAAAAATTAACCCGTAAAAACAAAGTTTTTCACTATAAATCCTTTATATGCGTGTTCAATGGGCCACAACCCAGCCCACATTGGTCTTTGAAACGGGCGGCAAGAGTCCTCTCGTCCTCTGGCTTGAGGTGACTGCCACCTATGGGTCAGATGATTGCCTGCCACCATTAAGCAATTGGTAATTAAATATAATAAAAAAAATTTACCTAAAAAGTGTAAAATTTTGGGAAAAAAATTTTCACGAAAAGAAATTGTCACGCACAACGAGTCTGTGTGCAAAATGTCAGCTCGATTGGATCACGGGAAGTGGGTTAAAAAACGACCGAAAGATTTGCACGGTCGTAAGCGCGCAAGCAAGCAAGCGAACTTAATATAAAGGATTTAAATAAAACACGACCGAAAGATTTGCACGGTCGTAAGCGCGCAAGCAAGTGAACTTAATATAAAGGATTTAAAAAAAGAGCTTTATAGCTCATCAGATTCCTCCTGCAGTATAAATAAATCTTCTGATTCTGAACTGACTTGAGAGCGGTACATTTGTCAACCACATTAATCAGCGGTTCAAACACTGGCGCATGCTGGCTGGCCACAGCATGCTGGCCACGTGTTGACACGTGGTGTGTGCAGACGTGGGGACCCCGCGCGTGGCATCGTGACGTAACAGGGCTTTAAACTGTTCCAGGTTTGCCTCTGTTAGGGCTTCCTGTTGGATGACTGCTGCCATCTGCTGGCTCCGAAGATGCTGCACAGAAACCAGAGGGCTTGAGCCTAGACTTGAACCAGCTGCGAGGGGTTGGAAGCACGGACGGCTGGGGGTTAGGAGTTCCAGACTGTGGGGGGGGCAGCAGCAGGGGAGAATGAGCGACTTCCCACCGAGCAAAGGATGACTGGAGGCTTCCATGGAAAGCCTTCGCTGTCGGAGCGGAAGGAGTGCGTGGAGGGGGGTAGTGCAATGATAGAGAGGTAGGAGAGTGCACGGAGTGGAGTAGTGATGAGAAGGGAGAGCTAGGAGAGTGCGTGGAGGGGGGTTAGAGTGCGATGATATAGGTGAGCCCGCCACCACCCGACACAGCCAATTAGTAAGATTTGTCACGTAAACAGAACGTGGCCAATTTGTCATTAGTACAGCACTAAGCGGTGTGTTGGAGACCAAAGGCACAACATTTACAATCTGAGTACGACGTTTTGCCAGTAATCACAGCTAGCTTCATCAGGCGACGGCCGGATTTGTTGAGAAATCCTCCTGTTTTGTTCCTTAAAAAGAGGGGTGGATGTGATGACATCACTTGTGTGCTCTTCTATCTAAGCAATCCAACCCCAAAAAAACCTGTATTATGGATGATATTGGTCGCGAAAGCCTACGTGCTAAACTGACATAGGAGGGGGGTAGGAGCATGCACGGAGTGGAGTAGTGATGAGAGAGAGGGGGGAGGAGGTAGGAGAGTGCGCGGATAGGGGTGGGTAGAGTGTGATGATATAGGAGAGGTAGGAGAGTGCAAGAACTGGAGTGGTGATGAGAGGGGAGAGGTAGGAGCGTGCTCGGAGTGGGGTAGTGATGAGAAGGGGGAGGTAGGAGAGCGCGTGGATGGGGGGGGGGGGGTAGAGTGTGATGATACAGGAGAGGTAGGAGCGTGCACGGAGTGGAGGAGGGATGAGAGAGAGGGGGGAGGTAGGATAATGCGCAGATGAGGGTACGAAAGAGTAAAAGATGACGGTGACGATGACGACGGAGCAACGAACGCCGCGAGCCCGCGGGGTGGGGGGGGAAGGGGGCCGTGAACTCACTCCGTGCCGGGTCGTGTGTCGATTCTCGTCCTGCTGATCGGCCAGCTCCTGCTCCGCCAGCTCCTTCTCGTACCGCCCTGCTCGCAACTGACGGCACGAGTCACACGCCCACCAACAACCCCCCCCCCACAACGGTCAAAGGCGCGCAAACGCGACGTTCGTTCGAGAAGTAACATTTAGTCTCCATCCGCCCGCGCTAAGGGGAGGGGGTCGGCAAATCTGTGGCGCCTCTTCAAGGAACCGTCGTCGGGACGTTACTTATTTAAGGACCACCGTCCCGTACTCGCGCGCACTGCGGATCTTGAAATATTAAAATTTTTGTTACCGAATACCAAAGGAAAAACGGCTCTCATGGTTCTTTGATTGCCGAGCCCTGGCCCGTGGGATATCCTCCACATTTCGTGTTTACCGGGAAGCATTTGCCGAGTTAACAAGGCAACCCTGGGCTTGCTTTCGACTTCACCGAGGAACATCGGCATGAGGCAAGTCGGCTGCGGGAGCGTACGCCGAGACAACGCGTGGCAGCATCCTCCCTCTGGCGCCAACCCAAGGGGTCCCTCTCAAAGCCCCCTAGCGAAGCCCCCCCCCCTTCCGATGGGGTCCCTGCCGGCGGAGCCCCCGAGCGAGCCCCCCTTCCTAGGCGTCCCTCGGAGCCCCACACCCCCTGGCAACCACAATCCCTGTGGCCGGCCCCTCGGCCTCCTCCTCCTCGTCCACCCATGAGGTTGTTTAGCTCGGGGAAGAGGATGGGGAAGGGGGGGAATTCGGTCGGCAGGACGAACCAGGTGCAGGCGAGGAGCTGCACCTGGTTTCTAAATGTGGGGGGGAAAAAAACAAGAGGACCTGGAGGGAAAAAAAAAATCCACGCGACCACGGGAAGAGAGAGAGAGACACGCAAACTCCAAATATACAGCAGGTGTCAGGGTCGGGATCGAACCCACGACTTCCTGTATACCAGGCGAGGTAGTTAACATCTCCTAGCCCCCATGGCAGGCAAACCAAACGAAATAAACAGTGGTGGAGGGCGCCGTTGTCGAGAGGACAGGCCGCTTACCCTGCACTCCTCGGCGGTCATGTTGTGGTAGAGGGGGCAGGCGACGGTTGAGAAATGCCGCTCGGACTTCCCCGCGAGGTGACCTGGCAGGGCGCGGCACCACAGCGAGTAAAAAGTTCACACAAATCGCGAAGATTTTTTTCGAAGGGTGCGTTCCGCACTCAAAAACGCCGCACTTCACCGTGATGACCAGGCGACGTTCCCCGAGTGCAGGGTGCACGAGCGAGTTTGTTTTGTTTTCACGTGTGCATCGGTTATTTGGAGCGGGTCCTGCCTTTTTCGAGAGCATTCTGCAATTGTTTTTGTTTTTATTGAAGCATTCCATCACGACCGCTGCCACAGCTGTGGTCGGCATGACCTAGGAAAGCCAAACTAAGTTGTAAAAAAGTGGATCTATGCAACACATCTGAGCCGAGAACAACACAACCCAGAAAAACACCCCTCGCCACTCACACAAGGGACTCCCAAAACCCTCGCCCCCTCCCTCCTCACCCCTTACCTTGTCACGCCCTCAACCCCTCAACACCACTCGTCCTCTCAGCCCTCACCACTCGCCGCTCACCCTCTAACTCCCTCGCCCTCCCGCCACTCACCGAGAGAGTCGCATCCCGGCGTTGGACAGCTGGCGCGGGGAACGCGGGTCGAACCCACGGCTGCATCTCCGCCGCCGCCGCCGCCGCCGTCAGGCTTGGCGTTCCCGTCCGCCATCCCGTCCTCTCCGCTCTGCCGCTGGTGGCCCTGCCGGCGCGCTCGCTTGCGGGGCGGCGGCCCGCGCCGTCGTCGTCTTGACGGCGGCAGCAGCGTTGACGGCGGCGGCGGCGGTGGCCGAGGAGGAGGAAGACGAGGAGGAACCGGCGGCCTTTCCCGCGCCGCCGGCAGCGGAGCCGGCGCCGGCCCCGCCGCTGGTGGCGGTGGTGCCGCCGCGCTCGCTGCCGGAGTCGGGGTCGCGGTCTCCGCTGGCGGCGCGCGACGCCGGCCGCTCGACACGTCCAGCTCCGAGTCGGAAGACGGGGCGTTCCCCGTGGGGGTGCGCGGGGGAGACTCGTCTACGGGGGGGAGAGACGGGGGGGGAGAGACGCGGGGGGAGAGACGCGGCTTTGTGAAGGCGGGGAGCACGGATGTGAGAGCACGCGAGCACAGTCCGCCGCACTGCCCTCCGCTGCCTTCTAAACGCGACTGCATCACGACAAGAGCGGGCTGTGGGGTGTTGAGATTGCGAGGGGGATGATGATAATTAAAAAAAAAACGAGGGGACTTGTGAAAGGGGAAGTGGCAAAGCGATGGGGAATCAGGTGCGGGGTTGGGATAATAAATCATTAACTCTTCACGCAGGCTGCATAACGCGTTTGGATGACTTTGCGAGTGCTTTTGCCCTGTGTGAACGTTTGTGTCTCTTGCGCGGTTGTTCGGCGCGAGCCGTTTGCCCGATGTGCACTCGTGCAAGTGGTGTAACGTCTCCCCGAGAGCACGAGCTCGCGAGCGAGTGTGCGTGTTTGTGTGTTTACGTGTCGGCGCACGTGTTTTTGCTGACTGTCCGCGTGAGCGCCAGCGTTGTGCATGATTGAGCACACGTTTCTTGAGCGTGGTTTGGGTGTGGCCGTGTGTTTCTGTGTCGCACGTGTATGTATCATGCATTTCGACTGCAGGTATTGTGGTCAATGCAAACATGACACCTTGTAAAAAAGGTGTCAGTTTTGTTGCCAGATAAAAGGGTAAAAAAACAATTATCATATTTTGCTACTGGCAAATGAGGTTCCAATGATGTGTTGTGCACGTCCGCTTGTGTATTTGTGTTGCATGCTTGTGCATGTGTTGGCACAGTAGGGGGCACAGGTGGTGCAATCTGCCAGTCGTCTCAGTCAGTCAACCCAAGGCACCTGGGTCTGTCCCGTGCCTTCCTGTAAGCAAGCCGTTGACACTTCACGTGGCCTCAAAGTGCTTCTAGCCTAGCACAGGTGCCGTGGTGATGTCGCCGTTGTTGTATTTGTATGTTGTTCTATTTGTATGTATGGAGGAAGCTCATAAAGGATGCTACTACTGGGCGGTTGAAGGCAGTCACCCTCCAACAACAGCAGAGGGCGGAGGAGCAAAGCTCACATCAAATCTGCTGGTCATCTCAGTCAGAATCAGAACATTTATTATACTGGAGGAATCCTATCTACACCATTGGAACCTCCTTTGCCAGTAGCAAAATATGATAATTGTTTTTTTACCCTTTTATCTGGCAATACAACTGACTACAATACCTGCGGTCGGAATGTGCCTTTTGGCGTCATCTGGTCCAACAAAATGTGAGACTGGGGTCTAAGAAAAGCTGTCTTGAGTGTGGACCAATCAATTTTAAGGACAGTGCATACATTATCAGAGTTATGTTTTTGTTTGCAGTCCGACCGCAGGTATTGTGGTCAATGCAAACATGACTCCTTGTAAAACAAAAAGGTGTCAGTTATGTTGCCAGATAAAAAGTTAAAAAAACAATTATCGAATCCTATCTAATAAATAAAAGTGAATGTCTGTCTGTCTCTCTGTCTGTGTGTGTCTGCCCGCTTGCAAGCTATAAAGCTCTTTTTCACAGATTAACCTCATGGCGGGACCCCGGGGGGTCCCACAAGCCCCCGGCTCTCGCACAAACTGCGTTGCGACGTCATTTTATGTCCGTTTAAGGCGAACGCTGAGGTAATCGATTCCTCTCGACCAGCGCTACACGATGCGCTAATCGAAGTTTCAAAGTTTTGTTTGTGACTACGGCAACTTTGGCAACGACGAGCGCTTGGTGAAGAACGAGAGGATTGGTTTCTGGCGGGTCGCGGCGTTTACGTGCGCGGTGGGACGGAGTCGCCAAAAATAACTAAATTAATTACGATTTTGACTTGCGTTTATTCGGAACCCCGGGGTCTCCGCCCTAAGGTTCAGATGTCCAGTCGGTCAACCCATGGCACCTGGGTCAGTCCCATCAACAGCGAGCCTTCAACACTTCACGTGGCCTCAAAGTGCACCTAGCCAGGTGCAGGCGCCGCGGTGACATCACCGCCACTTTGTGTGGAATGGTGGCTGTTGTCGCTGTCATCATCGTCGTCCGTGCGTGCGTCCGTGCGTGCGTCCGTGCGTGCGCGTGTACGAGTTCGCACCGCGGTCGGCGTGCTCCGTGGCCGTGAGCTCCGACTCGGAGCCGGAGGAGCGCACGCGCCGTAGGCCGCCCGTCGCACGGGCGCCGTCGGTGAGGCCCGCGGTGCCGGAGGTGCCGGCGAGCCGGCGCAGGGGGACGCCGTGGCCCCCCCTGCTCCTCGTCGGGTACGGCGCCGGTTCCCACCCCGCTGCTCGCCCCAGCGGCCACACACACGCACACACGCGCACACACACACACGCACACACACACACACGCACACACGCACGCACACACGCGCGCACACACACACGCGCACGCGCACACAAGCACACACACACGCACACACGCACACACACACGCACGCACACGCACGCACACACACGTGCACACACACACGCGCACACGCACACAAGCACACACACACGCACACACGCACACACACATGCACACAAGCACACACACACGCACACACACGCATGAGATGGCACAGAGACGGGCAAGCGAGAGTCGATGTGAAGAAACACAACTGACCCCACTTAACCCCCCCGCTCTCCCCAGGTGTCCCCTTAGTGTGCTGGTTATTCTTCTCCTCCCACTCCCAGTCTCTGCCCCTCCCCCCCCCTTCGCCCCCCCCCCCCCCCACGCGGTTGGGGCAGCGGGGCCCCCCACTCCCCCTTCGTTCCGCACCTTTCACGCGGTTTCGCCGCGCCGCGATGGATGCTCGCGGATGTTTTTACATTTCCTGTTGTTAGAACCCCTCTGTCTGGCTTACCGCGCCCGCATGTTGTTGCAACAAAAATAGACACAAATTAGTTTTTAAAGAAACGCAACCGAGGGTTACCCTGTCCGATCGTATTATCGACCACGGGCTCACATTCCCGTCACCCGTTCATGATGTTATTAACAACGTTTTTACTAATATATTTCACGAACGCTTTCTGGTGTAACCAGGAGGTTTGTACCAGTATAATGCATTCGTTGAGGAACCCTGGTGCGAGGTTTGACTCGACACTCGACATTAGCAGCGGTGTGACGGGGATGCTGGCGACGCGTGTCGTCAGACCGCATGAGAGCGACGGGGAGAAAATCTTGCCAACAAGATATTGATCCGCAGAATCTACAAGCGGACCACGCACGACTCGTCAACGCAGAGATGAGAATCTTAGCGGCATCAAACCGCGTACAGCCGAAACATCACCCCCGTGTGCCGGAAGACATACTTCTTAACAAGCAAGCCGTGCACAGTTGAAACACACGTTCTATAAAACATCATTGGGCGAGCTGCGACTGCAATGACTCCAAAAAGCTGAACCACGGACAAAAGCCATCGATGCCGCCGCCGCCGCCGCCACCGCCGCCCCTCCCCAACGCTTTCTACCCTCCGCCAGATGCCGCAGCCGCTGCACAGCAGACACGGGACCTCCCCTACACCACGCCGGAACAGTTCCTCCAAGCGGCGGACATTCACAATGGTTCATATTCTTAGGTTTTTTCGGTAAAGCCACATACCTACGTGACTTTACCTACGTGACTTTACCGAAAAAACCTAAGAATATGAATCCTTGCAGTCACAAAAGCTTCAAATCTAGAATTCGCAATGGTACTGCTGGCGTCAGTGCTGCTGCTTTACCTTCTCCCGGTGCGGCGCTGGTGGCGTTGCCGGTTGTGTTGGCGCTGTTGTTGGCGCTGGCGGCAGCGGCGGCGGCGGCGGCCTGGGCTCGCGTGGAGCCGCGGGTTGAGCGCGCGAGCCTCCCCGACCGCCGCGGGCCTTGCCCGCCGGAGCTGCTCTCATCGCTCCCCTCCCCGGCCGAGTCCGTGGCCTCGGAGGCCAGCACCTCCATCTCCACCTCGTCGTCTTCCTCGTCCTCCTCCTCCTCCTCTTCCTCCTCCTCTTCGTCCTCCTCGTCCTCCTCGTCCCCCTCCGAGCTGCTGACGTGGCTCAGCTGACGTGAGCAGAGGGGGAGGAAATGAGAGTAAACATCTCCGCGCGAGATTACTCGATATTAGTCATTACAGGAGTCCATCGGTTTAAACAGCGACATCGGTTAAGTATGATAATTGTTTTTTTTTACCTTCTATCTGGCAACAAAACTCACACCTTTTTAACAAGGAGTCATGTTTGCATTGACCACAATACCTGCGGTCAGAATGCAAAGAAAACACAACTCTGATAATGTATGTGCAGTCCTTGAAATTGATTGGTCCACACCCGAGACAGCTTTTCTTAGAGCCTAGTCTCACATGGTGTTGGACCAGATGACCTCGTGGTGCCCTTATAAAACTCAACGTTTAACCTACTCACGCCGGCTTGTGCCCGCCCTCACAGTTGGGCATATTTGCGGAATACACCACGCCGCCGTTGACCCTGGCCATTGACCAAGCAACCCAACGTTCCAACCAGCTCCCTCCGCAGGAATGTGTTAAGACAGAACAAGTAAGTTATTTAATAGCCGTTGAACCATTCACATTCAATGGGGTTAAATCCCTGTTGTCAGCGCTCCGCTAATTACTAAACTATTTACTATTTTTTTTACTTTACCAGGTAAGGCCGAACATGAGCTATCTACGTAGATATTTTTCAGAAGCGACCTGGCCACAAATGGAAGCTTAACCAAGTGGGCTCATCACGATGTGGAAATGTACAAACAGCAACATACTCCAAACGCGTGGTGGTGATTCTATACGTGGAGGGACAAACCGGGGGAGACCCGTGAAAAATCCACACGATCACGGGGAGAGAGACACGCAAACTCCACATATACAGCAGGCGTCAGATTCGTGATCGAACCCACGACCTCCTGTATACCAGGCGAGGTAGTTAACATCTCCTAGCTACCATGATGATGATGATGAGAGACACGCAAACTCCACATCTCCAGCAGCAGAAGCAGGCGTCAGGGTCGAAATCGAACCCACTACCTCCTGTACACCAGGCGAGGTAGTTAACATCTCCTAGCCACCGTGATAATGATGATGATGAGAGAGAGAGACACGCAAACTCCACATACACAGCAGCAGGCGTCAGGGTCGGGATCGAGCCCACGACCTGCTGTATACCAGGAGAGGTTGTTAACATCTCCTAGCCACCGTGATGATGATGATGAGAGAGACACGCAAACTCCACATACACAGCAGCCGTCAGGGTCGGGATCGAACTCACGACTTCCTGTACACCAGGCGAGGTAGTTAACATCTCCTAGCCATCATGATGATGATGATGAGAGAGAGACACGCAAACTCCACATATACAGCAGCAGGCGTCAGGGTCGAAATCGAACCCACGACCTCCTGTACACCAGGCGAGGTAGTTAACATCTCCTAGCCACCGTGATAATGATGATGATGAGAGAGAGACACGCAAACTCCACATACACAGCAGCAGGCGTCAGGGTCGGGATCGAGCCCACGACCTGCTGTATACCAGGAGAGGTTGTTAACATCTCCTAGCCACCGTGATGATGATGAGAGAGACACGCAAACTCCACATACACAGCAGCCGTCAGGGTCGGGATCGAACTCACGACTTCCTGTACACCAGGCGAGGTAGTTAACATCTCCTAGCCATCATGATGATGATGATGAGAGAGAGACACGCAAACTCCACATATACAGCAGCAGGCGTCAGAGTCGTGATCGAACCCACGACCTCCTGTATACCAGGAGAGGTAGTTAACATCTCCTAGCCACCGTGATGATGACGAGAAACACGCAAACTCCACATATACAGCAGCAGGCATTAGGATCGTGATTGAACCCACGGCCTCCTGTATACCAGGCGAGGTAGTTAACATCTCTGTGAATGATGACTGCATCTACGACTGTGATTGACAACCTATGCCTGTGAATGATGACTGTAAGATTGTGAATGATTATATCTACTGTGTGAATAACTCTACAACTGTGACTCTCCACGACTCTCCGTGCCTCTCTATGACTCTGAGTGACTCTCTGTGACTCTTTGTGACTCTCCGCGACTCTCTATGATTGTGACTCTCTGTGACTCTCCACGACTCTCCGCGACTCTCTATGACTCTGAGTGACTCTCTATGACTCTCTATGATTGTGAGTGACTCTCTGTGACTCTCTATGATTGTGAGTGACTCTCTGTGACTCTCTACGACTATCTGTGACTCTCTGTGATTGTGAGTGACTCTCTGTGACTCTATGATTGTGAGTGACTCTCTGCGACTCTCTATGATTGTGAGTGACTCTCTGTGACTCTATGATTGTGAGTGACTCTCTGTGACTCTCTACGACTATCTGTGACTCTCTATGATTGTGAGTGACTCTCTGTGACTCTCCGCGACTCTGTGACTCTCTGTGATTATGAGTGACTCTATAACTCTCCACGACTCTCTATGATTGTGAGTGACTCTCTGTGACTCTCTATGATTGTGAGTGACTCTCTGTGACTCTCTATGATTGTGAGTGACTCTCTGTGACTCTCTATGATTGTGAGTGACTCTCTGTGACTCTCTATGATTGTGAGTGACTCTCTATGATTGAGTGACTCTCTGTGACTCTCTATGATTGTGAGTGACTCTCTACGACTCTCTATGATTGCGAGTGACTCTGTGACTCTCTATGATTGTGAGTGACTCTCTGTGACTCTGAGTGACTCTCTGTGACTCTGAGTGACTCTCTGCGACTCTGAGTGACTCTCTGCGACTCTCTGTGACTCTGAGTGACTCTCTGCGACTC
Source organism: Lethenteron reissneri (assembly GCF_015708825.2). Classification (NCBI taxonomy): domain Eukaryota; kingdom Metazoa; phylum Chordata; class Hyperoartia; order Petromyzontiformes; family Petromyzontidae; genus Lethenteron; species Lethenteron reissneri. The sequence goes on from NC_083839.1 coordinate 1,137,971, forward strand.
TGAGTGACTCTCTTCGACTCTCTGTGACTCTGAGTGACTCTCTGTGACTCTCTATGATTGTGAGTGACTCTCTGCAACTCTCTATGATTGTGAGTGACTCTCTGTGACTCTCTGTGACTCTCTATGATTGTGAGTGACTCTCTATGATTGTGAGTGACTCTGAGTGACTCTGAGTGACTCTCTACGACTCTCTGCGACTGCCGTCACTACAAGGTGCACGGGGGGGGAGGAGACGGAGGCCTGGAGCGCCGCGTCAGCCGCTCCCGCGGTACCACAAACTTCACCGTCAGGACGCAGCGTTCCACCTTCCTGCGAGGCATTCCTCTTCAGCTCGCGGCGCCTTCGATCGGCAGCAACAACAATTTCTAAAAAAAATCGATAAACTCCCGATAAACTAATTAATCGAGGGCGAGCAATTAACGTCAATGTTGTTTATTGGCGGCAACGCCACTGGGATACAAAAAATGAGCTCCCACGGCCACCGTCCGTTACGTCGACCCGGGGGGGTACTAACGGGGCACGCGATTGGTCAGTCGGAGGTCACGTGAGTTGTTCTGAACCAATGGCAAGGCGCGCTCGGCCGGAGAGTCGCGAACGGCCACCGTACACGCCGCTGATGGCGCGCGACGTCGACAGAAACGCGATTCGTAATAACTCGCGAGCTTCGTGTTTGTGTTTTGTAGCGCGTAATGAATTTTAAAAGAAGAATATTTTTGGTTTTTATTCGATATGAAATGTTTAGCAAATAAAAAAAATATAAGCTTTCGTAAAACTTTGTGATCGCAATAAAAAAGACGTTACATAATATTTATTGAAATGCCATATGGGCCCAATAATCATTTGGCTGCGATCAATGTCCACGTGAAAAGCCACTTCGTTGAGCTATCGATTGTGACGGCCAGGGCGCTTCGGAAAAAATAACGAATAGCTCAGTCGACTTGACCTGGTAAAACAAAATAGATTTATCGTTTCGTTTTATCTTAATTTTTTTTGTAACATGCTTACCTCACCTATACTTTGCATTCCTATCGGGTTTTTTTATTATTTGTTGTAACGTTCTGATCCTACCCTGCTGGACCTCTGTGCAAAAGAGCTTTATAGCTCATAGGATTTCTCGAGGATAAATAAAACAAATTCTGATTTAAAAACGCGTCCTGAGAGCATTATGCAAATGTATGGCTCCCATTGGCCTCAACGATCACGGGTTTTACCCATAATGCAATGTGCCCATCAGCATGATATGATTCACCCTTAATACACAAATTAATTTACTTCGTATTTGTCTTGTCACTGAATAATAGCTACGAATAATGCAACTATGCGTATGCCAATTAAATACACATGCTCGTCGGTAAATATTTCTTATAAATGTCATTCTCATCCGGCCCCCATAGTGTAAATGTTTGGTCTCCCAACTCTTATTATTCCCATGAATCCATGATGTCTTTATAGTGGTAGGAACCTCCTGGTTAGACCAGCCCACAGGGGATTATTGTACCTGTCCGTCCGTCCGTCGTGCATCCAAAAATGGGAGGAGTGGGGCTGGGTGGAGAGGGGAGGGTGGGGAAGGGCTGGTCACCCCGTGGTGCCCTTATAAAACTCAACGTTTAACCTACTCACGCCGGCTTGTGCCCGCCCTCACAGTCGGCCATATTTGCGGAATACACCACGCCGCCGTTGACCCTGCAGGCCATTATCAGTAGGGTAACCACGGCCACCACAGAAGATAATTTTTATCGTGGGTTTTTTGCTTTTATTATTTTAAATGTATTATTTTTCATTTTTATTAATTTCGTTTATTCTTTTTTACTTATATTTTTTTGTTTTTTATTTACATGACTTTACCGAAAGCACGAATAATATGAATTCCTGCAGTCACGAAAGTTTTAAGTTGGAAGATAATCCCTTTCATTTTTTTTGTGTCGACATTTAAACCTCGCAGCTGCTACTTGAACTGCTACACAATCACATTGGCGATGCTGCTGCTACTTTAACTGCTGCACAATCACATCGGCGATGCTGCTGCTGCTACTTTAACTGCTGCACAATCACATCGGCGATGCTGCTGCTACGGTAGCAGCGGTGCCTGCGCAAGCAACAATCTACAAGCAATGCCAACAAAAACGTGGACACGTTTTTCTTATGATTGCGAACTTTAAATTAAATTTAGAGAACAGGCGACGTTTCGGGCAATGACCCGTCTTAGCGTGTTTGTGTTTTTTTGGGGTGTGTCATGTAGCCCGCATGCCCAGCCACACATTAAACACATTCCTGCGGAGGGAGCTGGTAGTAACGTTGGGTTGCTCGGTCAATGGCCAGGGTCAACGGCGGCGTGGTGTATTCCGCAAATATGCCCGACTGTGAGGGCGGGCACAAGCCGGCGTGAGTAGGTTAAACGTTGAGTTTTATAAGGGCACCACGGGGTGACCAGCCCCTCTCCACCCTCCCCACACAGCCCCTCCCCACCCTCCCCACCCAGCCCCTCCCCACCCAGCCCCTGCCTGCACGACGGACGGACACAAGACACAAGACTCCCCTGTGGGCTGGTGTAACCAGGAGATTCCTACCAGTATAAATCGTCTCACCGTGCCCCCAGGGACCTGTGTTGAGAGCCACTGCTTTAGTTACGGCATTGTCAACCCACCTACACAACGACACAGTAGGGGGCACAGGTGGTCCATCGGTGATTCATCAGGGTCAGTCGACCCGTGGCAGCACCTCGATCTGCCCCGTGACCTCCTGCCAGCGGGCCTTCGACACATTCACGTGGCCTCAACAAACACAGACATAATTTCAACCGTGATGACGGTTACAAACTGAGTAATCATTGGAAAGATGTGATTAACCATGCAAAAAAGATTTAACTACACTTATTTGCCAATCTTATTTGACAGACAACCATCACAGTTTTACCATGTTTAGTGGTGGTCTCCCTGTCACAGGTTGAGTCACAAACCGCACCTCTCCATAACAAAGGCTCAGCCTTTGTTATGCAGTCTATTCTTAGTCTTAAGCCTCACCTTACCATATTAATAATAAGTATGCGGCCCTTGCCCCACCACCTTCTCCAACCATTATATAAACGGAGTGGTAGCTCCTGCAATCTCTCATTTACTTGATACAGCTGTCGTGGCTGTGACGGTACCACCTGAAGACGGAAGCTTGTGTTGCCTCCGAAACGTGATTTTTATTTTATTTTACTTTTTAATGTTTTTACCTACGTGACTTTACCGAAAAAGCCTAAGAATATAGAGAGAGAATTTACCTGTGTGTGAGTGTGTGGACTGTCAACCTATGGTACCTGGGTCTGCCCCGTGAGCTCCTGCCAGCGGGCGTTCGACACTTCCACGTGGCCTCAACGTGCACCTAGCCTGGCACGAGCGCCGTGGTGATGCCACCGACACTTAGTGGTTGAATGGCGGTTGTTGTTGTGTAGGTAGGATGATGCTGCCGTAATTAAACCAGTGGGTCTCAACACAGAGCCCTGGGGGAACGGTGACACGATTTATAAATGCGTGAAATTATAACACGTGCGAGAGATTTACACTATGAGACATCTCCTTTACCAGTGGCAAAATATAGTAATAGGGTTTTACCCTTTCAACTGGTACAAAAACTGACACCTTTATACAAGGGATCATGTTTGCAATAACCGCAACACAAGCCGTCAAAATGCAAACAAAAAGAAACAACTCTCATAATAATATGCACTGTCCTTGAAGTTGATTGGTCCACACCTGAGACAGCTTTTCTTAGAGCCTAGTCTCACATGGTGTTGGACCAGATGACGCCAAAAGGCGTACGATCCCTTGTATAAAGGTGTCAGTTTTTGTACCAGTTGAAAGGGTAAAAACCTATTACTACATGTGAGAGAGTCATTGGTGAACAATCACGTACGGTGTGAATCTGCCAATATAAAATAACGACGATAACATTAAAGTCATACGGTAACCTAGAACGGAATTAAACAGACAAACTACAAATATACAGAAGGCGTTATAGGGTCGGGATCGAACCCACGTCCTCCTGCATAACAGGCGAGGTAGTTAACATCTCCTAGCCACCGTGATGATGATGATAATAGAGAGACACGCAAACTACCAATATACAGCAGGCGTCAGGGTCGGGATCGAACCCACAACCTCCTGCATACCAGGCGAGGTAGTTAACATCTCGCCATCGAGGCACCACGCCCATATTTAAGCGTGTACCTGAATGACAGCCTCTTCATTTTGTGTATGCCATGAAGGTTTGATTGACCGTACTTCACCAAACTGGTCAGTGTGAGTTGGTCAATAGTGGAGTTCCATGACTGGTGCGGATGCCGTTCAACGTGGCCGGGTTCAAAACTCAGCGCCCCAACCGCTGCGCCACCGCTCCCACCTCGCTCTACCGCTTATGATTCGAGAAAAGTTAAAATCAACATTTTGATCAACTGCACAGTTTTTATATATTGACGCTGCACGTGTTAAGGTACGCGCTCAGCAGCAACATATCGACGCTGTGAACACTTGGCAGGACCCTCCTAAAAGAGATTTGTTGGCCCAAAAAGCGTAATAATATTTTAGTTTAAATAGTAACACATGCATTGCGTGCATGTGTGGCAAACGTGTCAGGACTGTTCCATCCGTCTTGGCCCCGTGGGGGGGGGGGGGGGGGGGTGTTGTGGTTGTGCCCCCCCCTGCCCCCCCCCCCCCGTGTAATGGACTCGCCCGCTCCAAGAGAAGCGATGTGGAGACGTGGCACCACGAGGGGAGGAGAGCAGGGGAGCAGGGACACGCAGGAGCGCCAGGAGAGATGGAGCAAGAGAGAGGAACAATCGAGGTGGACCGTCGGGAGGCTGAGAAGAGAGGAACAACATTCGGAGCAGGGGAGGGGGAGAACGGGAGGAGAAGGATCGGAGTCAGACTCTTTATTGAGACTGGAAGAATCCGATGAGCGGTGAAGCTCTTTTATTTCAGATGTCCAGTATGGGCGGGTCAGCAATTTGCGACAGCAATCATTACACAAAAAAGCGATCGGAGCGCAAAATAACGAGAGAGAGAAAAAAAACGTTTAACAAGACACTCAATACCAATGCGTAATTCGTGAATAACAGGAGGGGGAATCAGGAGGAGTAACACAGAACAATAGAATAGGAACGAGAACGAGAGGAACAGGGGGGGAACAATGGTAACGGAACGGCGGAGGTGGGGCAATGGAGGAGAACAGAGAGACACGGACCGGGGTAAGGAACAACCGAGGTGGAATCGCAGGAGGAGGTGGAACACGGGGAGAGAGCGCAAGGGATGGAGAGATCAGTAACACGAGGAGGAACGTCAGGCGGAGAGAAACATGAGTGTAGCGAACATTGGAGGAGGATGAGGAACAGAAATAACGATATATATCAGCGGCGGTAGAGCATCAGGAGGGCGAACATCCGGAACGACGTTAGAGAACCGGCAAGGATGATGAGACACAGCTGGATGGAGAGTTGCAAGAATTCATCTGCTTGGTTCTTTCGGTAAAGTCACGTAGAAGGGAAATAATAAAATAATACAAATATAACATAATTCATCTGCTTGGTTCTTTCGGTAAAGTCACATAGAAGGGAAATAATAAAATAATAAACAATTTACTTAATATTTTTTATTATTTTATTATCTTCTTGGTTCTTTCGGTAAAGTCACGTAGAAGGGAAATAATAAAATAATAAACAATTTACTTAATAATTTTTATTATTTTATTATCTTCTTGGTTCTTTCGGTAAAGTCACGTAGAAGGGAAATAATAAAATAATAAAACATTTTTTATTTGTATTATTGACTTCTACGTGACTTTACCGAAAGAACCAAGAAGATGAATCCCTGCAGTCACGAAAGCTTTAAATCGAAAGAGTTGCAGGAACTTTAGTCCGGGGGCAGGATCAGCAGCTGTAGGAACAGGAGGGACAAGGGAAGAATAGCAGAGGAACGGGAGATTGCGTTCCCGTGCGCGCGAGGAGTTCCAGTCGGAGGAACAGGGAGACGGAGCACTTAGGACATTTTATTTTGTTTAAACAGTTTCTAAACGTAGAGGGGGGGGGGTCCAAAACGTCATGGGGCCAGTAACAAAGAGCACGACTACAATCTCTTCACAAATAAGGGTGCTGTAACAACGTCGCTTTGAATGAAGGTTATTGTATAGGAGGGGCTTGGCAGTGTGGACGATGGGAGGGGCTTCCATGAGACGGGATTTAAGGAGCTACGGGAGAGAGCGAGAGGAGGAGTTGGAACGACGGAGCGGAACGTCTGGAGGAACGTCTGGAGGAACGTCTGGAGGAACGGGAGATTAGACGTCTGGAACAAATCGAGAGGCGGGCAACTGGCGCGGGTATGAAGAACGTAATCAACCAGATAGGATGTTGACTGTTATGTTATCCGACTCTCTGTTGTATTACCTTACATTTCTAAGTATACTAGATTTGTGTTTCTACTTAATTTATACCTGATGATGATGATTGCTTTGTTGCAATCGAAACGTCGTATGCTAGTATTTAATTTATTATTTTATCGAAGTTCCAGTGACACTTTCCTTGCGAGCCAATTGACCAAATCGCAAAGGGGAGTCTCGTGAACGTCACCGTTGCTCTCGTTCAGCTTGCTCGACTCGTCCGCGTTGGAACAAAAACAAACGAAAGCTGCGAGTGCGACTTTATGGTTGCATGCAACCGCGCGGTCGCATGCAACTGGATGTCGTGCGTCGTAAGGCGATTGAGTTGCGGGCGATGTGCGCAACTAAGTCGCTCGGGGCTTGGATCGAATTTGAAAGGCGCTACACTGGTCGGGTTACCGCGATATGGAGATGCTGCCACGATAAATATCGCACGATATTACACCCGCGATGATTGCACCGCCTTTGACTTTCGAATATACCGTAAAATCGTCACATCTGCAAACAGCTGTGTGTATGTGTGCATCTCTGTGTGTGTGTGTGCATCTGTGTGTGTGCATATGTGTGTCTGTGTGTGTGGGTAGCGGTGGTGTAGCGGTTAGCGCGCTACGCTGTGAACCTGGCGACCCAGGTTCGATTCCCGCTCACGGCAAACATCAGTGACAATTATCTGAACCGGTACCGAGCCTCCCCTAGGTCGACTCAGCCTCAAATGAGTACCTGGTGCGGTGTGTAAACATTGCCACCAGGGAGACAAAGGCGGTCGGGCGTGGTGCTGGCCTACCCACCCCCTCGTGTACCGTTCCGGCCTTCATAGGTGCTCGCTAACAGCACTTGCCCCTACAGTCTGCTAAGGTTATATGAGGGATCTTTGTCTTTGTATGTTTCTGTGAGTGTGTACGTATCTATACGTGTATACGTGTACACGTGTACACGTGTCCGTGTCTGTATGTTTATGCGCTACGAACCCTTCGACCCGAGTTCGATTCTCGCTCCAGCGGCGAGTGAATATCCGAAACGGTTCCTGGCCCGCCTCTGGGTCCGCTCGGCCTTAAATTATTACGACTTGGATGCAGTGTCTAAACATCTGCGCTGGGGAGACAAAGGCGGACGGGCGTGCTTACACCCCCACCCCACCTCGTGTGTGTGCGTCGTGCTGGACATCATCGCTGCTCGTAAACAACAACAAAAGCACTTGCCCCGACAGCCTGCCGAGGCTATACGGGGGACCTTTTGCATTGTGCGAGGTAGCTGCGCGCGCGCGTCTTGCCCGGAGAGGAACGAGGGTGGAGACGTCAGGGCCCAGGATGAGAATGATTGCCTGATTCACCATGCTGTCATCAGCCATCCATTGTCTGAGGCCCAGACGAGACCCCCCTCTCTCTGATGCACGTGTCATCATCATCGTCGTTATCAGCAGCAGAAGCAGCAATATCATCGGCATTGCACGGCTCCATTGCCAGCAGAAGCGTGAGCCATGTACACGTGCTGCTGTGCGTGGAACTTCTTTCGCGCCGTACGTAGCCAACCTTTGCGCTGAGCAGTTCGAAAGAAATGCCACGTCCGATCCACTGCTGGATGAAGGACCTCCCGCAATCCGTGTCGATCCTGCCCATGCGCTACACTCGGTCGTCACACGTGCTGCACGTGCTGTAGGTGCTGCACGTGCTGCACGTGCTGTAGGTGCTGCACGTGCAGCACGTGCTGTAGGTGCTGTAGGTGCTGTAGGTGCTGCAGGTGCTGTAGGTGCTGCACGTGCTGTAGGTGCTGTAGGTGCTGTAGGTGCTGCACGTGCTGTAGGTGCTGCACGTGCTGTAGGTGCTGTAGGTGCTGTAGGTGCTGCACGTGCTGTAGGTGCTGTAGGTGCTGCAGGTGCTGTAGGTGCTGCACGTGCTGTAGGTGCTGTAGGTGCTGTAGGTGCTGCACGTGCTGTAGGTGCTGCACTTGCTGTAGGTGCTTCACGTGCTGCACGTGCTGTAGGTGCTGTAGGTGCTGTAGGTGCTGTACGTGCTGTAGGTGCTGTAGGTGCTGCACGTGCTGTAGGTGCTGCACGTGCTGCAGGTGCTGTAGGTGCTGTAGGTGCTGTATGTGCTGCACTGGCTGCACGTGCTCTCGGTCCACGCTGTCGCCCGCAATTGTCATTCCGTCACCGGGACTTGCCCGGCAGCCACGGGGTCCCTTCGAACCAGAGCGTGCCCCCGACCAAGCCGAACTCACTGTGATCATTAACACTCAATGCGATGTCTCCCCTCCCTCCCTCCTCCCTCTCTCACCCACCCCCCTCCCTCCGTCACCCCCCCCCCTCCTTCTCGTCTCTCCCTCCATCTATCTGTGCTCCTGCTCCCAGCTGCATCCCTCTTCGCCCTCATCTCTCGCTCCCCCCCATCACCCCATCCACCTCCTTCCTTCTTTTTTTTACGATCAGTGGAAACAAGTAGATGCTCGGTGTAGTCGGCACTTTGCTTCGTTCATCATTTCGTAATTTTTTTTACTTTTCTTTATGTAAACCCCCACCTCTCGCTCGCTCTCTCGGTCACTCTCTCGCTCTCTCTCGTTCTGTACGCAGCCCTTCTCGCAGTCCGACTCTCTCGCTCACTCTCTCGTTCACTCTCTCGGTCACTCTCTCGTTCACTCTCTCGCTCACTCTCTCTTTCACTCTCTCGCTCACTCTCTCGCTCACTCTCTCTTTCACTCTCTCGCTCTCTCTCGTTCTGCACGCAGCTCATACTTCCCTCTCACCATCTCCTCTCCTCTCTCGCTCCCAATTCCCCCTCGCTCCATCTCCCCCCTCCCATTTCCTCTCTCCCTCCTCTCCACCCCCCAGGACGTCCTCAGCACAAGCCGCGCGCCGTGAACTCAACACAAAGTCCGCAATGCATCATCGTCAGCCACGTTCCATCCACCGCTGGATGAACACCTCCCCCCCAGCCCACCCTCCCCACCCCCTCCCTCCCTCCCACAGCTCACGCGATGCGACAATTTGAGTGCGCGCGAGGAGCCGATCCCATCGCTCCATCTCCGCGGTGATCGTCTGCGCCGTGAAGTTTTTTCTCTCGCCCCCTCCCCCTCCTCCTCCCCCTCCTTTGACCGTCGCTCCGCCGTTAGTCTCGACCACTCAACTGGTCGCGTGCACGTCCTGCGGCCGCGCCGTGCAACATCCCCGCAGCCGTGTGGCAGTGCTGGCGGCTTAGGGGAAGGCCTTCATCCAGCAGTGGAAAGATCACGGGTGGTGGTGCGTGATGATGATGAAATAAAGGATGCGTGTGCTTGGGTGTGATGTCCGACGTTTCACTCCACGTGCCGGGAACGTCTTCGGGAGCTGACTTGAACTGACGCAGTCTCCGTGACGTGGCGTCGCTCTGAAAGTCAAATAAATGTATGTTCTGCGGAAGGCGAATTACTCGGTTCACCGATGGCGACGATGACGACGATGTGGATCGCACGCCTGCCAGGGTTGACCGTGAGCAGTGTGGATCTCGAGACCAAGTCCTGCCCTACATGAGAGAAATTTACCGACACGTATGTATGTTGAATTTATACTGGTAGGAACCTCCCGGTTACACCAGCCCACAGGGGATTATTGTGTCCGTCCGTCCGTCGTGCATCCATAAATAGGAGGGGTGGGGCTGGGTGGAGAGGGGAAGGTGGGGAGGGGCTGGGTGGGCAGGGGAGGGTGGGGAGGGGCTGGGTGGGGGGTGGGAGGGGTGGGGCTGGGTGGGGAGGGGAGGGGCTGGTCACCCCGTGGTGCCCTTATAAAACTAAACGTTTAACCGACTCACGCAGGCTTTTGCCCGCCCTCACAGTCGGGCATATTTGTGGAATACACCACGCCGCCGTTGACCCTGGCCATTGACCGAGCAACCCAACGTTCCTACCAGCTCCCTCCGCAGGAATGCGTTGTGCGATGTATTGACATCGCGGGCACCACGTGGGTGTGGGTGCAGTACCGGCCATAGAGGGGCTCGGTGAGCGCTGTCAGTGCTGGGTGGCACCACGCTCTGCGTGCAGTGCCGACCCCTACAGGATAGGGTGTGAGAGTGCCGGCCCATGGGGTTACTAAGGGCCATGGCACTCTGGTTGACCCCGAAGGGCACGTGACCGGTAAAGTCTACACAGGGCCCCCCAGGTGGGGGCTAGGGGTGGTCACGTGTCAGGGTCGAGATCCTGCTGGAGGATTCTGGAAGGTAGGCGTGGCTGAGGGCGGGGCCAACCACGCCGCGGAGGATATAAGGGGCCGTCCATAAATGACGTCACGCACCTGGGGGGGTCAGACATGTGTGACGAGGGGGGGGGGGGGGTGAGAAATGTGACGTCACATCAAAATGCGCAAATTAAATAATATAGACAACACGTTCTACTTAATTAAATAGACGTTTTAATAACTGTTTCTCCTACAACATCAGAGTGCAGCGCCACATTAAATACGCACTACAATGACAATAGTTTAAAGCGATTTGAAGCATGTTTTATTATTTGGGGAGGAGGGGGGCAGAGCTTTGTGACGTCATATTTGAGGGGGGGGGAGTCTGACTTTTTGTGACGCCGTGTGACGATGGGGGGGGGGGGGGGTCAAAAATCGTCCAAACTCGCGTGACGTCATTTATGGACGGCCCCGAAGCCGGGTCCCCCAGAGGGACTGGCTGCTGTTGTTTCATCCTGAAAAATCTACGTTCTCCGTCCTACAGACTCTCCAACACGTGGACCTGGACCCAAGCTGTGGTCCGGTCAGTAGTAGCTCGTTACGTTGTGATTAGCGTAGTTAGCCTGGTGGTTACCAACCGGTTAACTACACAAGTCACGTGGTAACTAGCATAGTTAGCCTGGTGGTCACCACCCAGTGAACTACACCAGTTACGTTGTGATTAGCGTAGTTAGCCTGGTGGTCCACCACCATCGCTTGTTATCTGGCTAATGAGCAGTTACCCCTTTGTGTTGGTATCAATAAATGTGTTGCCTTCAAAGAGTACGTCTGCGAGTCAGTTGAACTCACTACATCATTCCGCACCATACGTAGACAACTGTTCTAATCGGAGATGCGGGGGGGGGGGGGAGGACAACAACTTCAACAGAAAAAGCGCTTTGAAAGAAATGACTTTGTCACTCGAGGTGATGATTTAACAGTGCATAGTTCCAGTAGCTTCCTAATATCGGAAGGAAGAGCGTTCCAGACGGCCGCATGCATACACACACCGCACCTCCGATTTTCACGGTTGGCTACGTACGGTGTGAAAGAAGTTCAACGAACGTACGTGCGCACGTTTAAAAATATAGAATATCCGAGCACCTCGAGAATTATCCCGTACATGCAGAGGTGACAGATGTTTCTCAATTTGCTGTACTGCCTTCTCCTGGCAAGCCAGAGGGTGCGGCTCCTCTCGGCTGCCGACAGAGCCCAGAGGGAACAACAAAACACCGGGAGAAGACGCCACCCAAATCGTATGCGGGGGAATGACGCTAAACATCAAAACTCCCCACAGACGGATTCAGGAATCCACAGCGGCACTTCCACCTGCCCACTCCGAAGGAACGTGTTTCAATCTTCTTTGTCAATGCCTGACCTTGCTTTCTTCTGATCACCGTCAAAGCGGTTAATATAGCTCGTCTGTACACAACTCTGTCATGTATGCGTGTGTGTGTTGAACTTCTTTCGCACCATACGTAGCCAACCGTGCTAATCGGAGGTGCGGGGGGGTGGAGGACAACAGACTAAACACAATTTCTGTCGTGGCTCGGTTGGCCATTGCTGACTTCGCTCTCTCTCTCGACACTTTTGTCCCCCACTCTTAAGGCGCCGCGGCGGCGAGGAGATGTTAATTCCCTCGCCTGGTGTGCAGGAGGTCGTGGGTTTGATCCCGACCCTGACGTCTCGATATACTTGAAGTTTGCGTGTTTCTCTCCCCGTGGTCGCGTGAAAAAAATTCTTCTCATCCTCCAGGTTTTCCCCTCCACATTTAAAATCAAATTCACGCGTTTTTAAGTATTTGGCTGCTATACATTTACACGCGATAAGCCACTTCGTTGAAAGGTCATTTGTGATGACCAGGTCGCTTCTGAGAACGAGCTAATATAGCTCAGTCGGCCCTTATCTGGTAAAATAAAAAATGGGGAAATGTCAAAACTGGGTGGTTTTTAACTTTTGCCGACAAAACTGGATCCCAAATGTCAAAACTGGGTGCACCCTGGGTGGCCAAAAACTTGAGTTTTGGACACTCAGGGTGCACCCAGTTTTGACATTTGTCAAATACACTTGATAATTGTATACTAGCACAGTGTGCCAGCACCCCATTCATCCAAACACTTGGTATTTGTATACTGGCACACTGTGCCAGTATACATATGGCATTTAAGTGTTACTGTAGTAGCGAGCTGGCACACTGTGCCAGTATACAAACGGCAAGTAAGCGAGCTGGCACACTGTGCCAGTATACAAATGGCAAGTACGTGTATGTTCGCGAGCTGTAAGTGTTACTGTAGTTGCAAGCTGGCACACTGTGCCAGTATACATATGGCAAGTAAGTGTTACTGTAGTAGCGAGCTGGCACACTGTGCCAGTATGCAAACGGGAAGTTGTGGTGCAAGGTATGGAACATGAGCCACGAGAAACATCATTTGGAACGCTCTAAATCTGTGGCGACATATGGATGAATAACGCAAGGACCTAAACGTGTACAAAATGATACATTAAATCGTACACCTTCTTCACCCAGTTTTGACATTTGTCCACATTGAACATCACCCAGTTTTGTCATATCAAAAAGCACCACCCTGTTATGCCTGTCGTTTCCCAAGACCACCCAGTTTCGACATTTGGGATCCAGTTTTGTCGGCAAAAGTTAAAAACCACCCAGTTTTGACATTTTCCCAATAAAAAATATTTAACACTTCGTTATCTTGATAATTGTTTTTTTACCCTTTTATCTGACAAAACTGACACCTCTTTTTTACAAGGAGTAGTGTTTGCATTGACCACAATACCTGCGGTCGGAATGCAAACAAAAAACTACTCTGATGATGTATGTACTTTGATATTGAATGGTCCACACCCGAGACAGCTTTTCTTAGAGCCTAGTCTCACATGGTGTTGGACCAGATGACGCCAAAAGGCGCACAACTCAAAGACAATGCACCATCAGAGTATGAGAGCACGGGGTAAGCATGTACACCATTGGAACCTCATTTGCCAGTGAAAAATATGATAATTAGTTTTTTACCCTTTGATTTGGCAACAAAACGGACACCTTTTTTCGTTATCTTGTCTTATTCTTCTTAACTCGTTTTGAACAACTTTCATTTTACTATCTCCCGGCGTAGCAGTTGAAACAAGGGTAGTGCACGTTTCTTAATCGCTCCCACAACCGTGCACCCGGCAGTATAAACTGGTATCGGGACTCCTCAACTTACGAACGAGTTGGGTTCCAGGGGTCTGTGTTCGTAAGTCGATTTGTTCTTAAGTCTGCAGATGTAGATGCCACTGGTTCTTCATGTTCAGCAGATGCCACTGGTTCTTCACGTTCTGTAAATGTAGAGGACACTGGTTCTTTACGTTCGCCAGATGTAGATGCCACTGGTTCTTCATGTTCTGCAGATGCCACTGGTTCTTCACGTTCTGCAGATGCCACGTGTGTCGAAGCCTCGCCGCTGGCAGGAGGTCACGGAACAGACCCAGGCGCCATGGGTTGACTGACCGAGATGACTGCCAAGATTCGCCAACTGAGCTCGCCACTGTGCCAACTTTGCTGCGTTTTAGCCGCTCGGCGCTCTGCTGCGTCGTTGTTGTTGTTGCTGTTGTTGTTGTGACGTCACCGCGGCGCCTGTGCCAGGCCAGGTGCACTTTGAGGCCGCCACGTGAAGTGTCGAAGGCTCGATGGGTTGGCTGGCAAACAATGACAAAGATCCCCCGCTCAGTGCCGGATTAAGAAAGGTGCGGGGCCTGTAGCATATGCTATACTGGTAGGAACCTCCTGGTTACACGAGCCCACAGGGGATTATTGTGTCCGTCGTGCAGGGAGGGGCTGGGTGGGGAGGGAGGGGCTGGGTGGGGAGGGGCTGGGTGGGGAGGGGAGGGTGGGGAGGGGCTGGGTGGGGAGGGTGGGAAGGGGCTGGGTGGGAGGGTGGGGCTGGGTGGGGGGTGGGAGGGGTGGGGCTGGGTGGGGAGGGGCTGGTCACCCCGTGGTGCCCTTATAAAACTCAACGTTTAACCTACTCACGCCGGCTTGTGCCCGCCCTCAGTCGGGCATATTTGCGGAATACACCACGCCGCCGTTGACCCTGGCCATTGACCGAGCAACCCGACGTTCCTACCAGCTCCCTCCGCAGGAATGTGTAAAAGGGGCCCTAAAAAAAACGTTAATATTAAAACACACATTTTTTTTAACTTGCATAGTAAATTAATTGTATTTTTTCATTTGCTATACAGCCAGATAATACGACAAATCCCTAATCTTAAATACCCGGTCGTTCATAAAAGTCGAAGGCGGTATAGTACTATAGTAATAGAGCAAGTGCAGAATCACTGAACCGGAATTGATAGCTTGAAAGCATTTAGCGCGGGGCCCTTGAAAGTGCGGGCCCATAGCATTTGCTGCTTTTGCTACTACGATAATCTGGCACTGTCCCCCGTGTAGCCTTAACAGACTGTAGGGGCAAGTGCTGTTAGCGAGCACCTATGAAGGCCAGAACTGCACACGAGGGGGTGGGTGGCCAGCACCACGCCCGGTCGCCTTTGCCTCCCCAGTGGCGATGTTTACACACCGCACCAGGTACTCATTCGAGGCCGAGTCGACTTAGGAGAGACCCAGGCCCGGTTCAGATCATCGCCGCTGATGTTGGCCGTGAGAGGGAATCCAACTCGGGTCGCCAGGTTCGTAGCGCAGCGCGCTAACCGCTACACCACCGCTCTCCAAAACGCACGCACGGACACACCGGATTAGCGTTGCCCCTACACAGCACACAGTGCAATGTACCCCAAGGGTCCATCTGAACTCCAGGAGACGCACCTGCCGTGCACGCCTTCAAACATCAAGGGGAGTGGGGGGAGAATCCATCTGCCGTAGAAGATGCAGTCTACGGTGACGTCTGGTTTCTGTTACCCTTATCTATTATGTATGCTAGAGCTGTAAACTATATTAGCTGCAAACACAACAGCCTATATATAATACACACACACAGTGTGATGCGTGTATGTGAAGTGCTGAACGCTGTGTTCCATAGCTCGTATGGTCGTTATTATGTAAACCTTGAATGTGAAATGAATATGTACGGTTTTAGAGTAACAAGCCGAGGACTTAAATGGGTTTTTTTTATCCATACGAAATGTCATTAACCGTAGAAATGTAAGAGTACAAATGATCATTGACCCTTGTGTTTGATTGCCGCGGTGACGAGATGTTAACTGCATCGCCTGGTATGTAGGAGGTTGTGGGTTCGACCCTGACTCCTGCTGTTGATTTGGAGTTTGCATGTTCTCCCCGTGGTCGCGTGGATTTTTTTCTCCGGATCCACGTTTTCCCCTACACATTTAGAGACATCCATGCGTCTAAAGTATTTGACTGCTAGAAATGTTCAACAACACATTCCTGCGGAGGGAGCTGGTAGGAACGTTGGGTTGCTCGGTCAATGGCCAGGGTCAACGGCGGCGTGGTGTATTCCACAAATATGCCCGACTGTGACGGCCGGCACAAGCCGGCGTGAGTAGGTTAAACGTTGAGTTTTATAAGGGCACCACGGGGTGACCAGCCCCTCCCCACCCAGCCCCATTCCTATCATTTGCGATAGCCAGTTCACTTCTGAACAAGAGCTACATAGTTCAGCGGGCCTTACCTGGTAAGGGGCAGTCCATAAATGACGTCACGCGATTTTGGACGATTTTTAACCCCCCCCTCCCTCGTCACTCGTCACAAAGCTCTGCCCCCCCCCCAAAAAAAGCATATTTCCATTTTGAAAATAAAACATGCTTCAAATCGCTTTAAACTATTGTCATTGTAGTGCGTATTTAATGTGGCGCTGCACTCTGATGTTGTAGGAGAAAACATTTATTAAAAAGTCAATTTCATTAAGTAGAACGTGTTGTCTATATTTATTTAAAGTTGCGCATTTTGATGTGACGTCACATTTCTCACCCCCCCCCCCCTCGTCACACATCGTCACAAATGTCTGACCCCCCCGCCTCCCCCTAGGTGCGTGACGTCATTTATGGACGTCCCCTAGTCCCATCACACCCACGACCAACCACCACGATAATCACTCATCATCACCATCACTACGATCACCATCACCAAATAGAATCCCTCGTATCATCATCATCATCAGTACCATCCAGAGGTCGCAATCGGGTACCCGATACCCGTACCCTACCCGATACCCGGCTACCCGTACCCGGCCGGGTACGGGTAGCCGTTTGCGACCCTGGTGCAGCCGGGTACGGGTACGGGTAAGGAATCAAAACCCGTTTGCAACCTCTGGTACCATCACGAGTATAATCGCGAGTATCATCACAGTCATTGGTATCAACCACAAACTCATCATCACCATCACGAAGCATCACCACCACCACCATCACCACTCGCCAATGAATACATTTGACGTGGATCTTGACGCCAGATCTTCCACACCACCACCAACCCACGTGCTGTTTATCCACGTGACAGCGGGCTCTCACCACCCCCACCCACCCCATCTCTCTCTTCTCAACGTACCAATCAACACGCGCCGCCGTGCGGTCACGTGCCACACCGCCGCCCAATGAGCGCGAGCGGCAGCCCGAGTATAAGAGGCGCGGTCAGGGACCCGTTCGGGCTTCATTCGGGCGCAGCGAGACGCCCGGTAGGAGGTGATCTTACGGCCGTCCTGATCCAGACCACAGCAGCAGCAGCAGCGGCAGCACGAGTCGCCCGTGCCGAGCAAATGCGCGATCACGCGACTCCACGGCGAACAAAGGACTGGCGCACACGGCAACCGACTTACGCGAACGTATCGAAGCGCACGACGCGTCGCGGTTCACAAAACGCCGAGTCTAATCCCGCAAAGTCGTAGGGAACTTTATTTAGTTTCGCTTGTTTTGTCGAGCTCGCGTCCCACCTCTTCCCCCACGTCCCCTCCCCGTCGTTTGCTCACCGCGAGGGACACGCGCGCCCATGTCTTCCTCGCAAGTGTCCCGTGTGCGACGCAACGGCTCCCCGCCACCGCAGCCCGGCCGCAAGCACCAACCCCTTCGCGCCACCGTTCCCTTCCAGCTGCTCGGCGCGACCGCGACACGCGGCCCTGCCCCGGCCTCCAGCCCTGCCCCTGCTGCTGCTGCCCAGGGCTGCCCGCACAACAATGGGGGGGCAGCAGCAGCAGTAGCAGCAGCTGCCTCTGCTGCTTCCTCCGCTGTGGCTACGACGCCGGCCACCGTCGCCTCGGCTGTGGTGGTGGCGGCGGCGGCGTCTTCCCACGCCGCTCAGACGGCGCCGTCGTCTGGGTTGGGCCCCGGGCACGGCGGCGCGGCCCAGGCAGGCGACGCGGGGTCGGGCCCGCCTGCTGCTGCTGGTGCTACGAAGCAGGCGGCCTCGCCTGAGAGACGCAGCCCAGCGTCGCCCGGGTGCAAAGGTAATGATGAGCTTGGTGGTGGTGGTTGCTACCTCCACCTAACCCCCTCGTGTACCGGGCGGGCCTTTCAGAGGCACCGCTGCTGCTGCTGCCAACTCGCTCCGGGCACTGGTGTCCCTCCCTACCGGGCGGTGCGGGATACACGGGTGATCTTTGTACGGGGTCTCTGTACGCTGGACTTTTTTCGCACCGTGCGTAGGCAACCGTGCTATAATAAGAGGTGTTGATGATGGTGGTGGTGGAAGAGCAGGGGTGAAGTTGTTGGTGGTGGATGGTGGCGGTTGTGAAAGTGGTGGTGATTCTGGTGGTGATTCTGGTGGGTTGGTGGCCGCGTGGTGATTGTGCAAGTGGTGAGGCCAGCTGCAACGCAGCGTGAAGCTGGTGGTGGTGAATGTTGTTGCTGCTGTTGCTGCTGCTGCCACAATTGTTGTTGCTGCCACTGTTGTTGTTGCTGCCACTGTAGAAGTTGGTGCTGCCACAATTGTTGTTGCTGCCACTGTTGTTGTTGCTGCCACTGTAGAAGTTGGTGCTGCCACAATTGTTGTTGCTGCCACTGTTGTTGTTGCTGCCACTGTAGAAGTTGGTGCTGCCACAATTGTTGTTGCTGCCACTGTTATTGCTGCTACTGTTGAAGTTGGTGGTGGTGCCACAGATGTTGTTGCTGCCACTGTTGTTGTTGCTGCCACTGTAGAAGTTGGTGGTGCCACAATTGTTGTTGCTGCCACTGTTGTTGTTGCTGCCACTGTAGAAGTTGGTGGTGCCACAATTGTTGTTGCTGCCACTGTTGTTGTTGCTGCCACAGTTATTGCTGCCACTGTTGAAGTTGGTGGTGGTGCCACAGATGTCGTCACGCATCTGAAACTAAACAACGCATTTTGTGTTATCATGTTAAACCCAGGTAACGCCCCCACTGAGCTTGTTACACACATATCTCTTTCACCAGCGCGGACCTGCCGATCGCAAATGATTAAATCTCTCCACGAGAATTGTCTTGATCAACACGTGGGGAATTGTAGCAGCGGTCAAATAAAGTTCCTAGAATTTTCTTTGTGCGTGCGTGCGCGCTGTGTGTGTGGCTATATGATGGAGCATTGCCACACTCCACTGCTGGATAGAAGCCAAGTCCCCGCCATACAGAGGAGGGTGATGATTTGGGGCAACCTTTACCACGCAGCCTGTATAGCCACAATGCACGCCGTGTACGCTACATCGGAGATTACGCAACTGGGGACGTATGCCTGCAGTCGTATGGACTGCACACGATTTGGGGCCGTCCATAAATGACGTCACGCGATTTTGGAGGATTTTTGACCCTCCCCCTCGTCACACGACGTCACACAAATACCCCCGCACCTCAGATATGACGTCACAAAGCTCTGTCCACCCACCCAAAAAAAACATGCTTCAAATCGCTTTAAACTATTGTCATTGTAGTGCGTATTTAATGTGGCGCTGCACTCTGATGTTGTAGGAGAAAACATTTATTGAAATGTATATTTAATTCCGTAGAACGTGTTGTCGATATTCATTTAAAGTTGCGCATTTGGATGTGACGTCACATTTCTCAAACCCCCCACCCCCCACCTCGTTCTAGATTTGAAGCTGTCGTGACGGCAAATATTCATACTCTTAGGTTTTTTCGGTAAAGTCACGTAGGTAAAAAATAAATAATACAAATAAATAGTAAAAAAATCTAAATAATAATAGAAATAAAATAATAAATCGTCACAAATGCCCCCCCCCCCTCGTCACACATCGTCACAAATGTCTGACCCCCCCCCCCCAAGTGCGTGACGTCATTTATGGACGGCCCCTTTGTGTACTGTGCTACACACGATCTGTGTACTGTGCCTGCACGCTTGTGCAGC
The DNA here is from genome assembly GCF_015708825.2 of Lethenteron reissneri. Classification (NCBI taxonomy): domain Eukaryota; kingdom Metazoa; phylum Chordata; class Hyperoartia; order Petromyzontiformes; family Petromyzontidae; genus Lethenteron; species Lethenteron reissneri. Next base: position 1,157,836 of record NC_083839.1, read on the forward strand.
AACACAGGACACGGGGGTTGCGATCTTGAACGAGGCTTTGTGTGTGACTTGTGTGTGACATGTGTGTGATTTGTGTGAACTGCAGGACACGTGCGTGTGCAGTATGCAACGAGGGCTGAACGATTGATCGATTTGGAATCGATATCGCAATTTGAAACGGTGCGATTAGCAAATCGCAAAGGCTGCAATTTTTTGGCATTTGAAAAGTCCTATTACTTATTGGAATTGTTTTTTTATTATTGTAACTTTATTTATTTAACTTAACAATCGTTCTATGTTTGAGTATTCTATTTCGATTAAAACATTTTAATAAATACATGTTGGAAGCAATTCGTATATTTTAAGTTCTTATCCTTGCATTATAATATATAGAGCAGTTCATATTGTGATGGTATCATGTGGTAATGCTCCATCACACGTTTTAAATCTATTACACAGTGAATATTGAACTAAAGCTTGACTTAAAAAAAAAATCTCAAATCAAATCGCAATATCTCTCAGAACAATCGCAATTGGATATTTTCCCGAAATCCTTCAGCCCTATAATCAACCCACCATCGGGTTTGCAATCTTGTAGGAGGCGTTGTGTGTGATTGTGTACTCTAACAGCACTTGCCCCAACAGTCTGTTCAGGCTATACGGGGGATCTTTGTCTTTGTCTACAGGACACGTGGTGATAACGTGAATGTAGGGGCAGCACTTCCGGGACTACGTTCAGCGACAAATGTCGTGGCCCGTGGCACTTCAGTGCAGCAGAGCTGCGTCAACCCCCTTATTAGCAGTGCCCTACCTTATTAGCAGTGCCCTACCATATTACAGAACAAGTCAAAACCTTACTGGTCACCCCGTGCCCCTTATGCATCTCAAAGTTCTTCCTACAAAGTCCCATCGCAAGGGAGAAACACAAACAAGTATAACCAGTAAAAACAGTTTTTCACTATAAATCCTTTATATGCGTGGCGGCTCGAGTCCTCTCGTCCTCTGGCTTGAGATGGCTGCCACTTATGGGTCAGATGATTGCATGCCACCATTAAGCAATTGGTAATTAAATATAATATTTTTGTCCTAAAAAGTGTAAAATTTTGGGAAAAAATGTTCACGAATATTAATTGTCACGCACAACGAGTCTGTATGCAAAATGTCAGCTCGATTGTATCACGGGAAGTGGGTTAAAAAAACGACCAAAAGATTTGCACGGTCGTAAGCACGCAAGCAAGTGAACTTAATATAAAGGATTTAATAAAGGATTTTAAAATATATTCGCCTGTAAAGGACGCGGGGATCGATCCTGCGACCTTTGGCATGGGAAGCGAGGGCGCTACCAACTGCGCTACTCCGCCAGGGCCTGTGGAGGTGTCATGCTCTGGGCTCCTACACTGACGTTCAGCCAAAGCCATGAATGAGTTCTATTTGAATAAATGTAAAATAAAAAATTTTGCCTAAAAAGTGTAAAATTTTGGGAAAATTTTTTCATGAACATTAATTGTCACGCACAACGAGTCTGTGTGGAAAATGTCAGCTCGATTGGATCACGGGAAGTGGGTTAAAAAACGACCGCAAGATTTACACGGTCGTAAGCAAGCAAGCGAACTTAATTTAAAGGATTTAAAAATAGACAATCACCACTACTACACTCACCACTACACTCACCACCACACTCACCACCACTCACTACTACACTCGCCACTACTACACTCGCCACTACTACACTCGCCACTAGTACACTTACCACCACTCACCACTAGTACACTTGCCACCACTCACCACTACACTCACCACGAGTACACTTACCACTACACTCACCACTGGTTCACTCACCACCAGTACACTCACCACTAGTACACTCACCACTAGTACACTCACCACTAGTACACTCACCACTAGTACACTCACCACTTGTACACTCATCACTACTACACTTACCACTACACTAACCACTAGTACACTAACCACTAGTACACTAACCACTAGTACACTCACTACTACACTCACTACTACACTAACCACTACACTCACCACTGCCACACCACTACACTCACCACTAGTACACTCACCACTAGTACACTCACCACCACTACACTCACCACCACTACACTCACCACTAGTACACTCACCACTACTACACTCACCACTACATACCTGTCAACCCCTTATCATTGCTCTACCTTATTACAGAACAAGTCAAAACCTTACTGGTCACCCTGTGCCCCTTATACATCTCAAAGTTCTTCCTACAAAGTCCCATAACAAGGGAGAACACACAAACTAATAGACATAAAATATAAAATATTTAGCCCGTATTGAAACGGCCGTACACCGTATGGACCTGAACTCGATTCCCCTGTACAGGAATACGTGGTATTACTCGTGTGGGTTGACACGGCATGTGGTGTGTAGGTCACCGTGTTAGTGTTGCGGCAACGTGCAGAGTGGTAAGACCCCGCAATGTGACTTTGAGTTTCTAACGAGTAATCCCGTGCCGCCCGTTCATCGCAGGTTCCGTGGTTCGTAACGCGCTCATCATTAGCGCTGCGAATTAGTAATTTCTCTCGCTCTATGCTGTTGTAAACAGAATAACAAGCAACTGGTACGTGAGCACTGCACGTGTGGTACGTGTGTGTGTGTGTAAAACACTGAACCGTATAATTCTAGATTTGAAGCTTTCGTGACTGCAAGGATTCATATTTTTGTTTTTTCGGTAAAATCACGTAGGTAAAAAATAAATAATTAAATAGAAATCACGAAGTTTCGGAGGCAACACAAGCCTCCGTCTTCACAGCACGCTCAACACGCTCGCTTACTTGATACAGCAAGCGTGCTGTGACGGTTCCACCTGAAGACGGAGGCTTGTGTTGCCTCCGAAACGTCGTGATTTTTATTTTATTTTTATTTTTTACCTACGTGACTTTACCGAAAAAACCCAAAACTGAACTGTATAGTTTGGTGCGCGTTTGAGGAAGTTTTTGGCTGTTGCTTAGCGGACTTTGGGTATTATTCATCGACGAGAGGAAACGTGGCTGGATGTCCGGAGATAACTTCTGCCCAAGACGATAGGCCGCCAACAACCTTAACACCGTGTGGCAAGCATAATAAGAATGGGGTTTTCAACCTTTCTGGCAATAAAGCAGGAGTTGTGTTGAGATGTTCCAACACCAGATGATGTCTTTTGCAAGAAATCAAGTACTGCACTAACCACACACGCTCCTTAACATACAAACATGCTCCGGTAATATTGATTCCTTGCAAAATGTATTTATTTGGTGTTTGACCATCTTAATGCCTGCTTTATTGCCAGAAACGATACAAGCTATTCTTATTACACGCTTTTATTTAACTCACTCTGTCTTGTTGTTGTATTCCTCAAATCTTGTAACTCAATTTAACCCACTTCCCAATGGTGGTATCGACTGCAAACTTGGTATACGTATGTCATACTGATGACAATACTATATTCCATCATACAAAATAAAAAAAATATGTATTTGTAAACATTATTTTGTATATGTTATGTTTCGGCTTGGGTCTAATTGTCCTCACGCTCAACTGACGTTGGCTGTAAATCACCACGGCCCCCCCCCCCCCCCCCCCCCTTGCATTATGGCAAGTTTCGGGGCCACTTACTGGAGTCGTGGAGTTCTTACATCACGAGTACGGTACATTTCATTAAAGCGTGTTTTTATAAAAAAAAACTTTTTTTAAATACCACTTATTTATGGCCAAGTCTCGCCACCAGTGTCAGACCAGAGGACTAGCGCCAAAGGCGGACGGTACAAGGGCAATGCGCACATAGCAGAGCATCTGTAGCTCGGGATGAGCCGCTGTGGTTTCTCCACTGACCCCGTGCCCCTACAGGGCATCCGGGAAAACAGAGCTTCACGACTCATTGGGTTCCTCCAGTATAAAATAATATTCTCAGTCCGACTTGCCCCCAATCGTCTAGGCGGGGAGGGACCTTTGTCTTTGGACGTTTAGGCACACGCGAAACTAAAACTAAAAAAAAACTCTATTTGGCCAAGGTCCAAAAATACAAACTCCCATTGCAGGAACCACGTGGGAAACCGAAATCCCCTCCATCTGCAATATTGTGATTTAAACAGAGCACACCGACCACACTTTGCGGGATTTAAAACGCACACATCACACTCGCCTGCAAACGTCTGGCATCCCCACCCCCCCCCCCCCCTCCAAGAAGGAGTTTAAACAAGGCACGACACACTGCATTCGGACCAAGTAAGTCAACCGGTGTTGCCAGAGTGCGTGGGGATGGGGGGGAGGTACGAGTGCGTGGGAGTAGTCGAGTTATAGACTTAAATGTTGTTATTATTACGTAAAAAACAATACAGACCCTTGCTAGTAGATTATCGTTGCAGTGGGGAGGCCTGCGTATGGATAGATCGTGGCTGATTGAGGACGATGAAGTGGCAGGTACAGAAAGTAGGAGATGTTAACTCCCTCGCCTGGTATGCAGGAGGTCGTGGGTTCGATCCCGACCCTGACGATGCCTGCTGCTGTATGTTTGGAGTTTACGTGTCTCATCATCATCATCACGGTGGTGAGATGTTAACTACCTCACCTGGTCTACAGGAGGTTATGAATTATTGATTCCGACCCTGACGATGCCGGCTGTATATTTTGGAGTTTGAGTGTCTCTCATCATCATCTCGGTGGTGAGATGTTAACTACCTCGCCTGGTATGCAGGAGGTCGTGGGTTCGATCCCGACCCTGACGATGCCTGCTGTATATTTGGAGTTTGCGTGTCTCTCATCATCATCATCACAGGAGTTGTTAAAGATGTTCAAACACCAAATATAAACTTTTGCAAATAATCAAGTACTGCATTAACCACCACACGGTACTTTTGGGGAACATGCAAACACGCATGGCTCTCATCATTTTCATGCATTACTTTGAAACCGATTGGCCTATACCAGAGACATCTTTGCATGTTCACCGCAATGTGGTTAATGCGATCTTGACATTCCTTGCAAAAAGGCATCTTATTTGGCGTTTGAACATCTTAACACAACTGTTTCATTGCCAGAAAGGGGTAAAATCCGTTTTTATTTTTAACACTTTGAAACTGGTAAAAGGTATCCCGTGATACAGGTGCTGCTCAGCCCCGAGCTACAAATGCTCTGCCACGTGTGGCATCGCCCTTGTACCGTTCGTCTTTAGGCGTTGCCGTCTGGTCGGACACTCGTGGTGAGACGAGGCCATTAAAAAGGCCGCCGTCTCTGGTGTGGGCCAATGAGTTTCAAAGACAATGCCATCGATAATTATTACCAGGGCGTTTTTGCTTGCATGCTCGCCACAAGTGCCGCGTGTGGTTAAAGCAGTCGCTTGATATTACTTCTTGGTTTGAAGCTTTCGTGACTACTCTCTGGTTTCTTTCGGTAAAGCCACGTAAATAAAAAGAATAATAAAGAAAACACGATTATTTTTTTCTTATCTATTTACCGAAAGAACCAGAGGGTATTGATATTCCTTGCAAAATGTATCTTAGTTGGTGTTTGAACATCTTAAAGCAACTCCTGTTGTATTGCAATAGTGCTGATAGTGAACGCCTGTGAAAGCCGGCACGGCACACACACGAGGGGGGTGGGGCGAGTAGCCAACACCACCCCCGGCCGCCTTTGTCTCCCCAGTGCTGATGCTGACAAACACCGCATCAGGGGGAAAGGTTCCAATTCGTCACCGTTTATTCGCCCACGAGTGGGTTGTGAATTGGACTTGGGTGAGTCGGGATTCTCATCGCCCCAGTGCGCTAACCGCTGTGCCACCGCTCCCCCCGTGTCTTGTCCAGTTGAACCACATCTGCTTTCACGACCACTTGTTGCGACTTCACTCTCCCACTCGCTCGCTCACGTGATGGGTGATGATGGTGGTTGTGGTTGTGGAGGTTGGCTCGTGAAGGACGCTGCTACTGGGCAGTCGGAGGCACTTGCCCTCTGGCAGAGTAGCGATGCTCTCACAACAACGAGCGGTGCGCCGGTTGGCTAAAACGCAGCAAGTTGGCACAGTAGGGGGGCACAGGTGGTGCATCGGTCAATCATCTCGGTCAGTCGTCGACTCATGGCACCTGGGTCTGTCCAGTGACTCCTGCCAGCGGGCATTCGACACTTCACGTGGCCTTAATGTGCACCGAGCCTGGCACATGCGCCTTGGTGACATCACACCACCACGAATGGCGGTTGTTGGCGGTGGCTGTGTGGTATAGCGGTGGTGTCGGGGTTATCGCGCTGCGCTCACGGCCAACGCCGGTGACGATTATCTGAAACTGTCCTGGGCCTCCCCTAGGTCGACTCAGCCTCAAATGAGCACCTCATTTGCGGCCAGGCGTGGTGTTGACCACCCACCCCCTCGTGTGCTGTGGCGGCTTTCATAGGTGCTCGCTAACAACACTTGCCCCTACAGTCTGTTAAGGCTATACGGGGGAACTTTGTCTTTGCGGCCTCACTCTACCCCCTCCACGCACTCTCCTGCCTCTCCCCTCTCATCTCACTCTACCCCCTCCACACACTCTCCTGCCTCTCCCTTCTCATCTCACTCTACACTCTCCACTCACTCTCCTGCCTCTCCCCTCTCATCTCACTCTACCCCCTCCACACACTCCTGCCTCTCCCTTTTCACTTTAATCTGTCAGCCAAGACTTTACGTGATGCAGGGAAGGAGGGGGGAGTGAGGCAGGGAAGGAGGGGAGTGCGGAAGGGAGGTTCCCACCCATTCTTTTCACTTTCACGGACTGGCCCACGTGGCTTGGCTCCAGCGAGTTCAAATCCTGGTTAGGGGTCGTCTAAGCCCACACCGTGCCTCCCCAGGGTCTGACAAAGCGAGATTTCCGTTTGTGTGGGGAGCGGGGGGAGCGGAAGTCAACAGCAGTTGTCTGATGGGATATTCCCGTCCCTCGCCATATCAATGTGGAATCTCGGCCACTGTGGATTGGAAGGCCGCTCCTGGTTAATGCGCCACCGCCGTCCTCTTTGACGTGGTGGATGTCACAAAAGGACCCCCCTCCTCTGCCCCCACCCTGAACCCCCCCCCCCCCCACTTCCCCGTCGTGGGTGGTGTCGGTTCGGGGAAAGAGGCGAGCTGATCCGTTGCTGCCGGCGTCACGGTCCGCGTTTTTTCTGCCAAAATTACTCGCAAAACGACGCTTTCGGGGACAAACGGCAGCGGAATTCCCGATCGCCGGATTCGGCGTTCCGCGAAGCGTCGCTTGTCAACGACGTTGGCCGTGGCCGGCAGCGGATTTCCAGATCGCCGCTACCGCAGAGCGGTGTCGCTAACCCTCACGTCACCGCTCTCCCCGCCTCCCCACCCTGACTGATTGACTGACTTCATTGAACCAGGTTTGAACGCCGAGTGGTTTGCAAGGGGGAAGGGGGCGGCGTTTACGACAGGTGACCGTGCAATGCAGGGGGGACTGACTTGGACAGAAGGCAAAGCCAGTAAACGGAGGAGGGAAAAAAATGTGGAAAAATAAGAATCTGTGTTTACCCTTACTCGCAAGGAATCAAGTCGCTGCAATATCCACACACGGTGAACACGCGAACAAACATGCTCTGATTATAATAATACATGCAATGTCTTTGAAACGGATTGGCCTACACCAGAGACGGCAGCCTTCTTCATGGCGTCGTCTCACCACTAGTGTCAGACCAACGCCCAAATATGAGCAGTACAAGGGCAATGCATCTTGCAGCAGCAAACAAAGTAATGCTTAAACGAACGAGAGAGCAAATCCGAGCTGTTGCCGTCGATGCGAATAATAATAATAATACCCCCTCGAGTGGCGTCGTGGTCAAGCACGCTGGACTTGGACTCCAGAGGTCAAAGGGTACAAATTTCTCAATTTCTCAATCCGCCACCACCACGCGGCACCACTTCGGCAGGTCGCTTGCCGTGGGAATAGTGTCGGAACCACCACCACCCCAGGGCCCACGTGGACCCCCTCCTAGGGGGGAGCGGGGGGGGGGGGCGCGCTCTCCTACAGAAGGCCCTTCCACCGGCAGTGGGACAGGGAAAGAAATTGCAGGCCTGCGCCTTTTTACCTTTTACGTGCGTGCTACGTTTGGCCGATTTGAGTCCTTGTTGAGAATGTGTTTTGTTTAGCTTGGGAGGAAACCCGGAGTGCCCAGAGATAACCCTCGCTCGGAAGAGATAAGGAGATACGGGCACGACTGTGCGCACACACAGGTCGGCAACCGTCTTGCTCTACTGCCTCGTGCGTGTTTCTCGTCTCATGCATGCCTGCGGCTCTGTCTCCCAACCTTGTCTGGAGACCCCATCAGAGACCAGCCTGTCAGTCTATTGTCTAGAGACCCCATCAGAGGCCGGTCTGTCAGTCTATTGTCTAGAGACCCCATCAGAGACCAGTCTGACAGTCTATTGTCTAGAGACCCCATCAGAGGCCGGTCTGTCAGTCTATTGTCTAGAGACCCCATCAGGCACCAGTCTGTCAGTCTATTGTCTAGAGACCCCATCAGAGACCAGTCTGACAGTCTATTGTCTGGAGACTCCATCAGAGATCGGTTTGTCAGTCTATTGTCTAGAGACCCAATCAGAGACCAGTCTGACAGTCTATTGTCTGGAGACTCCATCAGAGACCAGTCTGTCAGTCTATTGTCTAGAGACCCCATCAGAGACCAGTCTGACAGTATTGTCTGGAGACTCCATCAGAGACTGGTCTGTCAGTCTATTGTCTAGAGACCCAATCAGAGACCGGTCTGACAGTCTATTGTCTGGAGACTCCATCAGAGATCGGTTTGTCAGTCTATTGTCTAGAGACCCAATCAGAGACCAGTCTGACAGTCTATTGTCTAGAGACCCCATCAGAGACCGGTTTGTCAGTCTATTGTCTAGAGACTCCATCAGAGACCGGTTTGTCAGTCTATTGTCTAGAGACCCCATCAGAGGGCGGTCTGACAGTCTATTGTCTAGAGACCCCATCAGAGGGCGGTCTGACAGTCTATTGTCTAGAGACCCCATCAGAGGGCGGTCTGACAGTCTATTGTCTAGAGACCCCATCAGAGACCAGTCTGACAGTCTATTGTCTAGAGTCCTCATCAGAGACCGGTCTGACAGTCTATTGTCTAGAGACCCCATCAGAGGGCGGTCTGACAGTCTATTGTCTAGAGACACCATCAGAGACCAGTCTGACAGTCTATTGTCTAGAGACCCCATCAGAGACCAGTCTGACAGTCTATTGTCTAGAGACACCATCAGAGACCAGTCTGACAGTCTATTGTCTAGAGACCCCATCAGAGACCAGTCTGACAGTCTATTGTCTAGAGACCCCATCAGAGACCAGTCTGACAGTCTATTGTCTAGAGACCCCATCAGAGACCGGTTTGTCAGTCTATTGTCTAGAGACCCCATCAGAGGGCGGTCTGACAGTCTATTGTCTAGAGACCCCATCAGAGGGCGGTCTGACAGTCTATTGTCTAGAGACTCCATCAGAGACCAGTCTGACAGTCTATTGTCTAGAGACCCCATCAGAGACCAGTCTGACAGTCTATTGTCTAGAGTCCTCATCAGAGACCGGTCTGACAGTCTATTGTCTAGAGACCCCATCAGAGGGCGGTCTGACAGTCTATTGTCTAGAGACACCATCAGAGACCAGTCTGACAGTCTATTGTCTAGAGACCCCATCAGAGACCAGTCTGACAGTCTATTGTCTAGAGACCCAATCAGAGACCAGTCTGACAGTCTATTGTCTAGAGACCCCATCAGAGACCGGTTTGTCAGTCTATTGTCTAGAGACTCCATCAGAGACCGGTTTGTCAGTCTATTGTCTAGAGACCCCATCAGAGACCAGTCTGACAGTCTATTGTCTAGAGACCCAATCAGAGACCAGTCTGACAGTCTATTGTCTAGAGACCCCATCAGAGACCGGTTTGTCAGTCTATTGTCTAGAGACCCCATCAGAGGGCGGTCTGACAGTCTATTGTCTAGAGACCCCATCAGAGGGCGGTTTGACAGTCTATTGTCTAGAGACACCATCGGAGACCAGTCTGACAGTCTATTGTCTAGAGACCCCATCAGAGACCAGTCTGACAGTCTATTGTCTAGAGACACCATCAGAGACCAGTCTGACAGTCTATTGTCTAGAGACCCCATCAGAGACCAGTCTGACAGTCTATTGTCTAGAGACCCCATCAGAGACCAGTCTGACAGTCTATTGTCTAGAGACACCATCAGAGACCAGTCTGACAGTCTATTGTCTAGAGACCCCATCAGAGACCAGTCTGACAGTCTATTGTCTAGAGACACCATCAGAGACCAGTCTGACAGTCTATTGTCTAGAGACCCCATCAGAGACCAGTCTGACAGTCTATTGTCTAGAGACCCCATCAGAGACCGGTCTGACAGTCTATTGTCTAGAGACTCCATCAGAGACCGGTCTGACAGTCTATTGTCTAGAGACACCATCAGAGACCAGTCTGCAAGTCTATTGTCTAGAGACACCATCAGAGACCAGTCTGACAGTCTATTGTCTAGAGACTCCATCAGAGACCGGTCTGACAGTCTATTGTCTAGAGACACCATCAGAGACCAGTCTGACAGTCTATTGTCTAGAGACCCCATCAGAGACCAGTCTGACAGTCTATTGTCTAGAGACACCATCAGAGACCAGTCTGACAGTCTATTGTCTAGAGACACCATCAGAGACCAGTCTGACAGTCTATTGTCTAGAGACCCCATCAGAGACCAGTCTGACAGTCTATTGTCTAGAGACACCATCAGAGACCAGTCTGACAGTCTATTGTCTAGAGACCCCCTCAGAGACCGGTCTGACAGTCTATTGTCTAGAGACTCCATCAGAGACCGGTCTGACAGTCTATTGTCTAGAGACCCCATCAGAGACCAGTCTGCAAGTCTATTGTCTAGAGACACCATCAGAGACCAGTCTGTCAGTCTATTGTCTAGAGACACCATCAGAGACCAGTCTGACAGTCTATTGTCTAGAGACCCCCTCAGAGACCGGTCTGACAGTCTATTGTCTAGAGACTCCATCAGAGACCGGTCTGACAGTCTATTGTCTAGAGACCCCATCAGAGACCAGTCTGCAAGTCTATTGTCTAGAGACACCATCAGAGACCAGTCTGTCAGTCTATTGTCTAGAGACCCCATCAGAGACCAGTCTCGTACCCAAGTTGCCCAACAGTTCCAAACGTTGACGCCACCGTGTGAGATGTTTAAGGAAGACCGCTGCCGGTAAGCGATGCTCACGGACACAGCCCCCCTTGAGGTCCATGAGGCTGGCCTCAGTGGTTTGGTGCGAGAGCCCTCTGTTGAACTTGCACAGTGCGGCGTGTGGCGAATACTTCTCGTCCCGGTGTTTATTATCTCGCGCTGCGCTCCCGCTTCTGCCGTTGGCTTTGGCATTCCGTGTGGACTGCGAGCAGACATTCCTCGCGACTCAGCGAGGTGCATTCTGTTTGCCCGTGTGCCACTTTGAAATAAATCGTGGAATCTCGTCCCCTGTGTATGTGCGTGTGTGTGTGCGTGCGTGTGTGTAGTTGTGTGGGTGTGTGTGGGTGTGTGTGGGTCGTGTGCGTGTGTGTGTGCGTGTGTGTGCGTATGTGTGCGTGTGTGTGCGTGTGTTGGCACCGTCTCGGCATCAAGTGAGTATTTGGTGCAGTGTGTACAAACTTCGCCACTGGGGAGACAAAGGCGGTCGTGCGTAGCGCCAGGCCACCCACCCCCTCGTGTTGCTGTGCCGGCCTTCATAGGTGCTGCCCGCTAACGGGACTTGCCCCAACAGTCTACCGAGGTTATACGGCGGATCTTCGTTTGCACCGCGCTATGAACCCCGGCGACCCGAGTTCGATCCCGCCCTCGACCAATCTCCGTATGGCTGCCCGATGGCCGTGTCGAGCAGCAGCTGTTACTTGAAGGTGGCCGATGAGCCGGGTGGTTGCGGAGTCGGGAGTGGCGGTGGTGGGTGAATCATCGCCGCTGTGACGACGACAACGCCTCGTTTCGTGCGTTTCTGAATCGGGCACAGAGTCTGCGTTTACGTGCCCCCCCCCCCCCCGTGGTTTCTGCTCTGGGTGGTGACCGCAGTCACCCGCACGCTGCCCGGGGAGAGGTTTTTAATGTCCTGTGTGTGAATCGAGGATCCACATGGCCCATTCATTAACTGTGGTAAATATTTTAGCTGGTCCTAGGCCTCCCCTAGGTCATTGGGCAACCGAAGCGCTGCTTGGAGGTCGGTGGGTGGCGGTGGTGGTGGCGGAGGTGGTGGTGGGGGTGACGGTGGTGCAGCGGTTAGCACGCTGAGCTACGAACCCGGCGACCCGAATTCGATTCCCGCTCACGGTCAACACCTGTGACGATCATCTGAACCGGTTGTGGGCCTCCCTTAGGTCAACTCGGCCTCAAATGAGTATCTAGTGTGGTATGTAAACATGGCCACTGGGGAGACAAAGGCGGCCGGGCGTGGTGCTGGCCACCCACCCCCTAGTGTGCCCTTCCAGCCTTAATCGGTGCTTTCTTAACAGAACTTGCTCCTGCGGTCTGTTAAGGCTATACGGGGGTTCTTTGTCTTGTCCGTGAGTGTGATGTGTGGCCTCTGTGTGTGAGAAACCTGTGTGTCTGTGCATACTTGTGTGCGTACCTTTGTCTGTGTGCTTACCTGTGTTTTGAGACCTGCATATGTGGGATGCGTCTGTGTGCGTGCGCGTGGTGTTGGCCACCCACCCCCTCGTGTGCCGTGACGGCCTTCATAGGGTGCTCTCTCAACAGCACTTGCCCCAACAGTCTGTTCAGGCTACATGGGGGATCTTTGGCATTGGCGGCGGCTGTGGTGGCGATGGTTTGGTTGCGGCGAGGCTGGATGGTGGTTGGCCCGGCTTGGGGTTGCCGGCTGCGTAGCGAGAAAGGAATTTGGACGGGCGGTTGGTTCCGGCAAGAAGGAGGCAGCGCCTCCCAATCTGGGGTGGGTGGGGTGAGGGGGCGGAATGCCGGGGAAGGGGGAGATGGCACGGGGTATTTGGGGGGAGATGGGGGCGAGGGAGGTGATGGGGGCGGCACGGCACACAGAGGGTGGGTGGCCAACACCACGCTCGGCCGCCTTTGTTTCCCTCACGGCGATATTTACTACACGCCGCACCGAGTGCTCATTTGAGGCTGAGTTAACCTAGGGAAGGCCCGGCACCGGTACAGCAGATGATCGTGAACCGGCGTTGGCCGTGAGTGGGAATCGAAGTCTGTCCGTCGGGTTCATAGCGCAGCGCGCCAAACGCTCGCTACCCGACCGCTCTCCCCACATCATCACCGCCATAGTTCAGTGGGGCCTATCGTGGTCTCAAATGTCACGAATGAAAGCGCAACGAAGTGGCTCATCACTTGGAAATTTATAGTGGCCAAATACTGTAAAAGCATGACGTCGGTTCTAAATGTGGGGGGGGGGGGGGGGAAACGGAGGACCCAGAAAAGTCCACACGGCCATGGGGAGAGATACAGGCAAGCTCCAAATATACGACGGGCATGAGGGTCCGGATTGAACCCACGACCTCCTGTAGACCAGGCGAGGTAGTTAACATTTCCTCGCCACCGTTATGATGATGAGAGCGAGAGACCCGCAAACCCCAAATATGCAGCAGGTGTCAGGGTCGGGATCGAACCCACGACCTCCTGCATACCAGGCGAGGTTGTTAACATCTCCTAGCCACCGTGTTGATGCCAATGAGAGAGAGAAATGCAAACTCCAAATAGACGATGGATGTGAGGGTCAGAATCGAACCCCCGACCTCCTGCATACCAGGCGAGGTAGTTAACATCTCCTAGCCACCGTGATGATGAGAGAGAGACACGCAAACTCCACATATACAGCAGGCATCAGGGTTGGGATTGAACCCACGACCTCCTGCATACCAGGCGAGGTTGTTAACATCTCATAGCCACGGCGACGGCGCGTTTTTGCCGAGCCTGCGGTGACCTCTTGGGAAAGGAGACGATGGTTGCCAAGAGGCCGCTCTGCGCTCGCTCGTTGGAGAGCGAAAGTCGCCACCAAAAACATTGCCGAATTATTGCGCGGATTATTATTTATCATCTTAAACAAAAGTAGCGTCGGGGGGAGGGTTCTGGCTGTTGCGGCAAACCCGAAATCAACTTGGGCTTGAAGTTTGAAAGCCCCTTGTTTTGAGAGCTTTGCGATGCAAATCGCTGTTGTGATCTACACATCGTCCGTGCCTTTCCTTTTAAACGCTTATGTGTGTGTGTTGAAAATATAAACATTCATAAGTGTGTGCGTGTCTGTGTGGCTTGGTGTGCGATTTCCACTCGCAGCCACCAGCACCGGTGACGATTATCATCGGAACCGGTCTAGAGGCCCCCCCCCCTCACCTAGATCGACCCGGCCTCAAATGAGTACCCGGGTGTGGTGTGTTAACATCGCCACGAGGGAGACAAAGGCGGCCGGGTTTGGTGTTGGCCACCCCAGCCCCTCGTGTGCCACAGTGCCGGCCTTCGTCGGTGCTACTCGCTAACAGCACTTGCCCCCGACTGTGTTGCGGCTATCCTGTTGATCTTCGTCTGTCTCTTTATCGGCTGTGGTGCGGTGGTTATGGCGCTTCCAAGTCTCGACTTGCATCATTGCCAAGTGGAATATAAACCTGTCTCTGGGCGGTTACCAAGGTCGACCGAGTCTTAAATGTGTACCTGGTGCAATGTATTACAACAAAAAACATCTCCTCGGGGCCACACCACACACCCCTTCATCTCCATACATATGAAAGGCTAAGTTGTGACTATGTGTCTGTTCAAAATGTTTAGCGCACTTCCCGACATGCAACAAACTTTAAATTTGTCATGTGGGTACTTTCCAGACTGTACACCATGCACAAATTAGAAAAATACACTTTTGGGGGGGGGGGGGGGGGGGGAGCTCAATAATGCATATATTTTTTGCACGGCAAGTGAGCTGTGACCTCACATTTGTCACGTGACCCGCGCATGTGGAAGCGTCACGCATTGTAGTGTAGCGGGTTAGCGCGCTGCGCTACGAACCCGGCGCGCCGAGTTCGATTCCCACTCACGGCCACCACCGGTGACGATTATTTCAACTGGTCCTGGGCCTCCCCTAGGTCGACTCAGCCTCAAACGAGTAACTCGTGTGGTGTGTGAACATCGCCACTGGGGAGACAAAGGCGGCCGGGCGTGGTGAATCCAAGTCCTGGGCGAAGCCGGGTAGTAAGCTAGTATAACACCTTAACAGCTGATTTATCAACAGCACTTGCCCCGAGCAGTGCATCTTGGCTACACGGGGAGATCTTTGTGTCTCTGCGTCGTGTGTATGGGCAGCGGAGGCTCTGGTGGGTCGCAGGCGTGCGCTATAGACCCCCCACGATTTGAGTTCAATTCCCCGGCCACAACCTCCCCCACAGTCGATGGAAGATGAATCCGGTGGCTTCGGGGGAGAGGCAGGGAAGGGGGTGGCGGAATTTTCAAAAACGGAAGATAATCATCGTCGTTTAAATTGGCTTTTTTGTTGTTGCACATTTTAGTCTAACATAATGTTTGTGTTCTTGGTTCTTTCGGTAAAGTCGCGTAGAAGGGAATTAATAAAATAATAAATATATGAAACAATCAAATTCTCACGATGTTTCGACTGCAACACAAGCAATCATCATCAGGTGTGAAATTAACATAATTAGTTTTCCTTGCTGTGGATTTTACACCTGATGATGATTGCTTGTGTTGCAGTCGAAACAAGAATACGAATCCCTGCAGTCACGAAAGCTTTAAATCAAAATATAATGTTTGTGGGTATTGTGCGTGTGCGGTTTTCTTTTGTGTGTGTGTTCTTTATGTGTTTACGATGTTAAATTGTCATAAAGAAACGTACAGAGGCAAAAAAAAATACATATCCTGCTGTAGAAAGTGACCGTGTTTTACTGTACCGTACTTGCCACTACAAATCTCGAAGACTCTGCGTGTGGTGGTGGCATTACGTAGCGACGCTCTTGTTTCAACGTCTTTTTTTGGCAAATCGCCGGACCGATGCAGCCTTTTAGGCCGGCTCTCCGGCAAACGCCGCATGACACGGCGCACTTTTCTCCGGGTCGTGTATACTTTCTGTCCTTATTACTGCAGCTATGAGTCATGACAGATGTATGTAGTATTTTCATTGTTTAAGTTGCGTGTAGTGTATAATGTACCGTACGTAATATTTGACACTGAATTCAGGTGTTGCTGCTTTTTTTTTTGTCACACACGCGGTGCCGATCACCGGACTGGTTTCCTCCTTGCAGCGGTTTTGCGGTTTCCCCAGATCGGCCCGGGACCGCTGAATAATCGATGAACTGTATAATCGTTAGCAAGTTGTGTATGTGTATATGAAGGAGGCTCGTGAAGGACGTTGCTACTGGTCAGTTGGAGGCAGTCGCCCTCCATGCAACAACGGAAGGCAGAGGAGCGACGCTCACAACAACGAGCAGAGCGCCGGGCGGCTAAAACACAAGTTGGCACCGTAGAGGGGGGGGGGGGTACAGCTGGTGGTGCATCTACCGATCATCTCAGTCGGCCAACCCATTGCACCTGGGTCTGTCCCGTGACCTCCTTCTCCTGCACCTAGCCTGGCACAGTAGGGGGGTACAGCTGGTGGTGCATCTACCAGTCATCTCAGTCGGCCAACCCCATGGCACCTGCAGGGTCTGTCCCGCGACCTCCTCCTCCTGCACCTAGCCTGGCACAGTAGGGGGGTACAGCTGGTGGTGCATCTACCGGTCATCTCAGTCGGCCAACCCATGGCACCTGCAGGGTCTGTCCCGTGACCTCCTGTCAGCGAGCCTTCGAAATTCACGTGGTAGCCTCAAAGTGCACCTAGCCTGGCACAGGCGCCGTGGTGACGACGTCCACCGCAATTTGGTGGCTGACTGGCGGGCGTCGTCGTTGTTGGTACAGTACATGCCTGTCCTCCGGGGCTTTCCCCCAAGTCGACTCGGCCGAAAACGAGTACAGTCCGTGAACATCGGCACACACGTGGGGTGGGGCAGGGTCACGTGGGCTGGTGGGATAGTTGTCGGCCACTCGACCTAGAAGCCCCCCCCCCCTTCGTGCACCACGCGGGCCTTGACAGGAGAGCGTGGGTGGACTGGCTGGTGGGGCTGGTGGGGGGGGGTGGGGGTGGTGATGCACGGCTGTGTGCATCGGAGGTGGCGTGACGGAGAGTGGTGGCTGTGTGCCCGTGCCTCTGCGATGGCCCTGCCTGATAGCGCGTCACGTGTCTGCAGTCTGGGCCGTCTGCGTGCCTGCGCGTGGCAGCGTGGCTGCGCGTGGCAGCGTGGCTGCGCGTGGCGTGTGCCTGCGCGTGGCAGCGTGGCTGCGCGTGGCGTGTGCCTGCGCGTGGCAGCGTGGCTGCGCGTGGCGTGTGCCTGCGCGTGGCAGCGTGGCTGCGCGTGGCGTGTGCCTGCGCGTGGCAGCGTGGCTGCGCGTGGCGTGTGGCTGCGCAAGGCAGCGTGGCTGCGCGTGGCAGCGTGGCTGCGCGTGGCGTGTGCCTGCGCGTGGCAGCGTGGCTGCGCGTGGCGTGTGCCTGCGCGTGGCAGCGTGGCTGCGCGTGGCTGCGCGTGGCTGCGCGTGGCAGCGTGGCTGCGCGTGGCGTGTGCCTGCGCGTGGCGTGTGCCTGCGCGTGGCAGCGTGGCTGCGCGTGGCGTGTGCCTGCGCGTGGCAGCGTGGCTGCGCGTGGCAGCGTGCCTGCGCGTGGCGTGTGGCTGCGCGTGGCAGCGTGGCTGCGCGTGGCAGCGTGGCTGCGCGTGGCGTGTGCCTGCGCGTGGCAGCGTGGCTGCGCGTGGCGTGTGCCTGCGCGTGGCAGCGTGGCTGCGCGTGGCAGCGTGGCTGCGCGTGGCGTGTGCCTGCGCGTGGCAGCGTGGCTGCGCGTGGCGTGTGGCTGCGCAAGGCAGCGTGGCTGCGCGTGGCAGCGTGGCTGCGCGTGGCGTGTGCCTGCGCGTGGCAGCGTGGCTGCGCGTGGCGTGTGCCTGCGCGTGGCAGCGTGGCTGCGCGTGGCGTGTGGCTGCGCGTGGCTGCGCGTGGCAGCGTGGCTGCGCGTGGCGTGTGCCTGCGCGTGGCAGCGTGGCTGCGCATGGCGTGTGCCTGCGCGTGGCAGCGTGGCTGCGCGTGGCGTGTGCCTGCGCGTGGCAGCGTGGCTGCGCGTGGCAGTGTGCCTGCGCGTGGCGTGTGGCTGCGCGTGGCAGCGTGGCTGCGCGTGGCAGTGTGCCTGCGCGTGGCGTGTGGCTGCGCGTGGCAGTGTGCCTGCGCGTGGCAGCGTGGCTGCGCGTGGCAGCGTGGCTGCGCGTGGCGTGTGGCTGCGCGTGGCGCGTGCCTGCGCGTGGCGTGTGCCTGTGCGTGGCAGCGTGGCTGCGCGTGGCGTGTGGCTGCGCGTGGCGTGTGCCTGTGCGTGGCAGCGTGGCTGCGCGTGGCGTGTAGCTGCGCGCTTGAAGCTTTCCAGGAAAGTTCGCTGCCTTTTGGCAGCCGCAGCGTCGCTCTGCCCACCCGCCAGCTCGATGTGGGTCACGGGCCGCGAGTAGCTCTCTCCCTCCCCTCAGTCCCTCCCCCCCCTCCCTCCCCTCAGTCCCTCCCCCCCCTCCCTCCCCTCAATCCCTCCCCCCTCCCTCCCCTCAATCCCTCCCCCTCCCTCCCCTCAATCTCTCCCCCCTCCCTCCCCTCAATTCCTTCCCCCTCCCCTCAATCCCTCCCCCCTCCCTCCCCTCAATCCCTCCCCTCAATCCCTCCCCTCAATCCCTCCCCCCTCCCCTCGATCCCTCCCCCCTCTCTCCCCTCAACCCCTCCCCCCTCCCCTCGATCCCTCCCCCCTCCCTCCCCTCAACCCCTCCCCCCTCCCCTCGATCCCTCCCCCCTCCCTCCCCTCAATCCCTCCCCCCTCCCTCCCGAGTGGCCCACTGCCAAACGGGGGGTTTGTGGTGGTGGAGGTGTCTGTGTACGCGTGGTGGTGCTGGTCGTGGCGATGGTGGATCGGTTTTTATATGCGGTGTGTAGAAGGGGGTGCTGGTGTGGAGTCGATTTGTGTTGGCGTGGTGGTGGGGTGGTATTGGTATGCGTTCGCGTGGTGGTGGTTACGGTGGTGGCGCGGTGCCGGTTTGCATATGCGTGCTGATGGTGGTGGTTGTGGTTGTTACGGTGGTGGTGGTTGTGGTTGTTACGGTGGTGGTGGTTGTTACGGTGGTTGTGGTTGTAACGGTGGTGGTGGTTGTGGTTGTTACGGTGGTTGTGGTTGTGGTTGTTACGGTGGTGGTGGTTGTTACGGTGGTGGTGGTTGTGGTTGTTACGGTGGTGGTGGTTGTTACGGTGGTTGTGGTTGTAACGGTGGTGGTGGTGGTGCGAGTCTGCGTCCCTTTTCTCGCTCCTGCAACGTGAACCGAATGGAGCGGAAACTTGCGTAAAATGTTATTATTAGTATAATAATATATAAATATGAATTCACAATCGTGGAGTGCGCACGCGTGCGCGGACCCCCCCCCCCCCTTGCCTTTCCGGCGTGTCGAGAACACAGCGGCGATCGCAACCATACGGCGGTAATCGCTCGCACACGCTGTAGCGTCAAGAGGATCTCTCGCCGTTACCAAAAAAAGAATTCCACAATCCCCATCACCCGCTAACCCCCCCCTCCTCCTCCTCCCCCACTCCCCGATGCACGCAGTCCAGTTGCTATATCCTCCAGCGGTCTTAGTGATCGGACTCGCCAGGGAGACTGAGAATTCTGATCCCCGCAAACGCACACACACACGCGCACACACACAGACACGCACGCACGCACACACACAGACGCGCGCACACACACACAGACGCGCACACACAGACACGCGCACACACACACAGACACGCGCAGAGAGAGGGCCCGGTGTCAGTGCAGTTGGGCTTGGCTAGAGGGATGAGTCTGGCATTGTGGGGAAGTCGGCACCTCCGATCGGCACGGCAGGCAGCGTACGGCTCCGTGTGGTGCGAAAGAAGTTCTAGCGTGCGAATGTAGACAAACTGGCAGGCCGGTCTGTGACCTGGGTGTCTACGCAGTGTACACACAGACCGATCTCTGACCCGGCTCTCCAGACCGGCCTGTGACTGGGTTTCTAGACAGAGACTGGCCCACACGTGGGGCTTGGTTTGCGTGCCAGGGAGAATTCGTTTGATTGTTGTGTCCGACCCTGAAGTGCGCGCGAAAGAATGCCGACAGGGGTTAACCTGTCGTGTTGGCGTGCCAGCCCCCGCACCACCGTGCCAACGTACCCCCCCCCGCACCACCCTGCCCACGTGACCCCCCGCACCACCCTGCCCACGTGACGTGCTCCCCCCCCCCCCGCACCACCCTGCCCACGTGCCCCCCCCCGCACCACCCTGCCCACGTGCCCGCCCCGCACAAACGTGCTGTCGCTGAGTATTTCCGTAACGCGTTCCCCCGCTGTTGCCGTTTCTCCGCGCACCCCGACGGCAGCAGCAGCAGCAGCAGGAGGAGAGCGCCAGCGCGTGGCGCGCACGAGCTCCTCCTCCCCCTCCGTGGGGGGCCCCGCCCGCAGGGCCACGGCGGGCGGCGGGGGCGGCTGCCCCGCGCCGCTGGACGCCATCGCGGGGGTGTACCTGACGGGCCAGTGGCCCCGCGACCACCACCACCACCCCCACCCCGCCGCGCCGGCCGTGCGGGACAAGGCCACCCAGGTGAGGGCGGCGCAGCGGCGCGGGTCTCCTCCCGGGCGCGGGAACCCGGCACGGCGCCGGCACGGGGCACGGAATGGGCGCGGGGTGGTGCCGTTGGTTTAGAAAAGCTGTGACCCTCCGTGATGCGGGCAGTGGGCCCGGGGGCTGCCGGGACAGCAGAGGTCGCAACCGGGTACCCGATACCCGTACCCTACCCGATACCCGGCTACCCGTACCCGGCTGGGTACGGGTACCCGTTTGCGACCCCGGTGCGGCCGGGTACGGGTACGGGTAGGCCGTGAGTCACTGGTGAGTCACCGTTTGTCACTCATTTCCCAACGTCTTGTCTCTTCTCACAATTCAAGTTCCTAGAATCAACCCACCTGCGCCTGCAACATGGCTTCATCCCAGAGGTCGCAATCGGGTACCCGATACCTGTACCCTACCCGTACCCAGCCGGGTACGGGTACGGCCGGGTACGGGTACCCGTTTGCGACCCTGGTGCGGCCGGGTACGGAATCAAAACCCGTTTGCGACCTCTGCGGGACAGTGGGCGGGGCTATGTGAAAGTGGGCGGGTTTTGCAATGGCGGCAGTTGGGGGGGGGGGGTTCTCAGAGCTGCAGTCACGTTGTGGCACCGCAGTGGGACCAGCAGCAGTAGGTCAGATGCAGAATTTTGAACACATTTCAGACTCTTAAACCTCTCCCCTCCTCCCTTACCTTGCGACGGTGAGACCCTCGCTGTTCAAGGGCTCTTAATGATGTCCACATGAATTTCTGTTGTTTGGGGAGGCGGGGGAGAGAGGTGGGGGTGGGGACGCGGTCAGTGGGGGGGTCCCGTTGTGGC
The DNA here is from genome assembly GCF_015708825.2 of Lethenteron reissneri. NCBI lineage: Eukaryota > Metazoa > Chordata > Hyperoartia > Petromyzontiformes > Petromyzontidae > Lethenteron > Lethenteron reissneri. The sequence goes on from NC_083839.1 coordinate 1,179,333, forward strand.
GAGATGTTGACTACCTCGCCTGGTATACAGGAGGTCGTGGGTTCGATCCTGACCCTGACGACGCCTGGTTGTATATTTGGCGTGCGCGTGTTCGCTCTCTCTCCCCATGGTTGCGGGGATTTTTCTCCGGCGTCCTCCAGTTATTTTTCCCCTCCCACGTTTAGTGTCAACGTCAACGCGTTCAAAGTCATTTGCCTGCTATAAAGTTCCGCACGACGACGGGGCAGGGGGGGGCGGGGGGGGTGAAGGCTGCGTGTGAAGCGATGGCTTGGGGGGGGGGACTTGGAGTGCAAGTGAGATGAGTCAAATTCCTCTGTCGCAGCTGTGACCGCCGCCAAGGAGCGAGCGGGGCAGATGGAGTTATCGATCTTTTCTTTTTCTTGCGGGACGAATTTGCCGAGAGGGGGGCCCCTCCGCCGGCCCCTCAAAGCGCGGCAGAATAATTCCCTGCCGCCCCCGTTTCTCTCTCGCTATCTCTCTCTGTCTCTGTGCCACGCTCTCTCTCTCGCTATCTCTCTCTGTCTCTGTGCCACGCTCTCTCTCTCTCTCGCTATCTCTCCTTGCTGTGTGCGGGCGGTGGCGCAGTGGTTAGCTCGCTGGATGATGATCGGGGTGAGGTTGTTTGTGCGCTTATCACCGCAGTCCGGCTGCTGCTGCTTTCCCCCACGGCTGTCCAGAATGGGGGGGTGGGGCGATCGAGAGACCTCCAGCCCTGGGCCCCCCAGGGGGAAACTGCTTCCCACATTTCACCTCCAATAAGTTAAAACTAGAAACTGACTTTTTTATTTTTACCAGGTAAAACCGAGCTGTTCAGCTATTTTTCAGAAGTGGCCGTCACGAATGAAAAGCTTAACGACGTGGTTTATCGTCGTCGTCGTCGTCGTGTGGAAGTTGACAGTAGCCAAATACTCTGAAAAAGCGTGACGTCGATTCTAAATGTGGAGGGGAAAAACCGGAGGACCCGGAGTAAAATCCACGCGACCACAGGGGGAGAGGGAGAGAGAGAGAGACGCACGCAATCTCCAAATACACAGCAGGGGTCGGGATCGAACCCACGACCTCGCGTGCACGCCAGGCGAGGTGACATCTCCTCGCCACGGAGGCACAGGACGACTTGGCGTGGCCTCGCGCCTCTCGCCGCGGCGTTTCCCTCCTGCGCGGTCCGTGCCTGGGTGTGGGATTATTACGTAAGCACTTGACCCTCCACCCCCCACCCCACCACCACCACCAGCCACCCCTTACAGGGCGTTGCTCGCTGTGGGAAGACAAAAGCGCCCTTTGAGCACGGCCGCTTAATTCTCTCCTCAATCCGGCAGCTGGGAGGCACGGCGCTGATCGGAGGGGCGGGCGGGTGGGCGGAGTGGGGGGAAGGACTTCAAACTTGACGCGCGCAAAGCAGTTTTTTCAAGAAATGAGTGTTCGGTCGAGATGATGTGAAAGTGCGTGGCTCTGGCGGTTTGCTTGCTCGGAATCGAGCTCGCGTCTCTAGGAGGGTGTCGTGGGAGAGTTGGGGGAGGGGGTTTGGGGTGGGGGGGGTTGGTGAGAAAGAGATGCACCTTTGTCCCGCCCCCCCCCCCGTCTTGGATTGGCAAAGTTGGCGACGAGCACGAGGTGCGAGCGCGAGCAACGAGCGTAACTTTAACGACAACACCGGGTCAAGCTCTTGTTTTCCCGGAGTGAACTTCCTCTGATCCGCAGAAAAAGCGATGGTGCCATTGGTGCTGGGGGGGGAGAGGGCGGTGGGTGGGTGGGGGGTTACCCGCCGCCTGCGGTCCGGGCGTGCGGCTCGAAAGCCAAAGAGCCACGAGTTTGGATCTCGATCGGGGGGGGGTAGGGGCTGGGTGGGGGCATTGCATAAGAACGAGCAGAAGAAGGCATCGCCACGTGTCCAACCGTCACATTGCCGCCCTGGTGGATTAGCCGCCCCCACCGCACCCGGTGCAGCGTGTGTGCGTGTGTGCGTGTGTGCGTGTGTGCGTGTGTGCGTGTGTGCGTGTGTGCGTGTGTGCGTGCGTGTGTGGTGTAGCGGTTAGCGCGACGCGTTATGGACCCGCGACCCGAGTTCAGTTCCCGCTCACTTCCAACACCAGTGACGGTTATCGGTAGCTGTCCTGGGACTCCCCTAGGTCGACTCGGCCTCAAATGACTAAGTGAAAACATCGCCCTTGGGGAGACAAAGGCGGTCGGGCGTGGTGCTGGCCATCCACTCCCTCGTGTGCCGTGCCAGCTTTCATAGATGCTGCTCGCTTAACAGCACTTGTCCCAACAGTCTGTTACAGGCTACACGGGGGATCTGTGTGTTTTGGTTTTGCTGTAATTTCCTGTAGATGTTTAGAGATGGGATCTTTCTGCATGTCTGCCTGCGCCTTGTTATATATTCGACTTGCTAGGGGCGCGACGGTGGCGATGTTAACTTCCTTGTCTGGTATGCAGGAGGAGGTCATGAGTTCGACCCCGATCCTGACGCCAACCGTATATATTTGGAGTTTGCGTCTCTCTCTCTTTCTCTCCCCGTTGTCGCGTGGATTTTTCTCCCGGGTCCTGCGGTTTTTCCCTCCGCATTTTAAAGTCTGCGTCACGCGTTCAGAGAATTTTGCTGCTGCTATAAATCCCACGTGATGACGATAAGTCGCTTCTGAAAGAGCTGCATAGCTCAGTGGGGCCTGACCTGGTAAAATGAAGCAAATAGTATGACATTGAAATGGTTTCTATATCCGACTTGGAACTCTAACACTGAGTGGGAAGTCGGTGACCGCAGGAGCGGAGCTACTAAGTGAGATGATCCCAGCCCAGTGCTCTCGTTAGTGCCTGGTGATGCGCTCACGATTTTCTAACCGTTCCAAAACAAAAAGCTTCCGGAAAATCCGCCATGAAATACGAAATTTCGGACCGGGTCCGCACGGTGATTTTGTTTCGGATTGACGTCGCATGTACACCGGTTGGGCACCTGGCGCCATCGTCGCTTTCATCGTCGTCATTGCGATCGTTGCCGCGGTCACGGTTATCATTGCGATCGTTGCCACGGCCGCCTTCGTCGCCATGGTCACCGTCGTCACGGTCATCGCCATCGTCGTCGTGGCCGCCGTCGCGTCACACGGACACGCCGTGGAAACGCTCTGAAAATTCCCCCCCCAAAAAAATATGTAAATATGAAATCGCCCGTAAAACTCCAAACTTCAATCTGAAACTCGCCCGCTTCGGTTTTTAACGTCGCTGGAATGTGAAGATGATTGTCCGGAGCAAGAGAGAGAGTAATTAGTCGGCCTGCGGGGGTGGGGGGGGGGGGGTCACGGTACACCTCGGGGGCTTTGCCGCCGCTTTGCTCGCCCGGAGGTTGAGCACCGGCCGACCGTCGTGGCGCCGTTCAATCGGCGGCTCGTTGATCTCAGTCGCTCCGGCAACCGTGCCGGCGGCGGTTCCGCGATTCAGCGGCGCTAACGAGCACCGGGGGGGGGGGGGGGGGCGGATGGGGTGGTAGGGGGGGGTCACAATGGCCGTGTCACCAGAGACGTGGATGCTTTAACAATCCTGGTCTCGGCCTCGGCTCCCTCGCGAGATGTCTCTAAAAATAACGATGAAGGCCACAGCCCTCCTCTCGTCTGCTCGCGTGCCGCGTGCCACAAGCAATGTCCCGGGGGGGGGGGGGGGGGGGGGGTGCAAGGTGATTTATTAGTGTTGTGAAATTGCTCTTCATAACAAAGGTGTTTTTTCGCGTAAGTTTAAATATTGTCGTAACCCTCCACCACCCGACTAACTAGTGTAGTGTATAATGTAATGTGGAGTGTAGAGTATAGTGTAGTGTCTAGTGTAATGTAGAGTGTAGTGTATAGTTTAATGTAGAGTATAGTGAAGTATATAGTGTAATGTAGGTAGTGTATAGTGTAGTGTATAGTGTGGTGTGTAATGTAATGTAGAGTATAGTGTGGTGTATAGTGTAATGTAGAGTGTATAGTGTGGTGTGTAGTGTATAGTGTAGTGTACTACTTCAGCCCACTGGTGTGTTGGAGAGTAAATCCGCAAACATTTACAATTTGAGTACCGCGACGTTTCGCTGCTAATTACATGCAGCGTCATCGGGCGATTTGCCTTGCTGATTGGCCGTGTCGGGTGGTGGAGGGTTACGACACAATATTTATACTTCCTCGATCTCACCCAAAAACCTTGATTACGAGTAATATTGGTCGCGAAAGCAATGCTGCGTGTTAAACATAATAAGAACGGGAGACACAGCAGAGCCTCACCATTCTGGCGAATTGCCCGATGATGCTGGATGCAATTACCAGCGAAACGTCGTACTCAAATTGTAAATGTTGTGGCTTCAACACACCGGTGGGCTAAAGCAGTGAACTATTTGTCTTTGTCAACGTGACACATTTTTACTGATTGGCCGTGTCGGGTGGTGGAGGGTTACGACACATTTATAAATAACGCGATCTAAACCCAAAACGTTGATTATGAATAAAATAGCTACGATCCAATTTAAATCAATTTGATGACTTGGCACGCTTATACGAGACCTTTTCTAAACTCGCTCGTCGTTGACAATGTGGTGGCCAAGTTACTGGCCAGTGCGAACAAATAACGTCAGGCGCACAGAGCGTCCGTTGACTTCACTTTGTTTTTGGTTTTAAATTCGCTTGCGGTTTGCTAGCAAGCGGGTAGGGGGGATACCTCACACAATGGACAATTGGCTTGAAAATATCGACGTTCATTATTACCACCCGTCAATTTATTTCTCAAAACCATGTTGGGGTCATGCAGTGGGGGTTGGTGATGATGGTGGTGGTGGAGGGACGGTGGTGGTGGTGGTGGTGGTGGGACGGTGGTGGTGGTGGTGGGACGGTGGTGGTGGTGGTGGTGGTGGTGGAGGGACGGTGGTGGTGGTGGTGGTGGAGGGACGGTGGTGGTGGTGGAGGGACGGTGTGTGGTGGTGGTGGTGGAGGGACGGTGGTGGTGGTGGGGACGGTGGTGGTGGTGGTGGTGGCGGTGGTGGGGTGGTGGTGGTGGTGGTAGAGGGACGGTGGTGGTGGTGGTGGGACGGTGGTGGTGGTGGTGGTGGAGGGACGGTGGTGGTGGAGGGGGTGGTGGTGGTGGTGGTGGTGGTGGAGGGACGGTGGTGGTGGTGGGTGGTGGAGGGACGGTGGTGGTGGTGGGACGGTGGTGGTGGTGGTGGTGGAGGGACGTGGTGGTGGTGGTGGTGGAGGGACGGTGGTGGTGGAGGGACGGTGGTGGTGGTGGTGGTGGAGGGACGGTGGTGGTGGAGGGGTGGTGTGTGGTGAGGGACGGTGGGTGGTGGTGGTGGAGGGACGGTGGTGGTGGTGGTGGTGGAGGGACGGTGGTGGTGGTGTGGTGGTGGTGGAGGGACGGTGGTGGTGGTGGTGGAGGGACGGTGGTGGTGGTGGTGGTGGTGGAGGGACGGTGGTGGTGGTGGTGGTGGTGGAGGAACGGTGTGGTGGTGGGTGGTGGAGGACGGTGGTGGTGGTGGTGGTGGTGGAGGGACGGTGGTGTGGTGGTGGTGGAGGGACGTGGTGGTGGTGGGGTGGAGGGACGGTGGTGGTGGTGGTGGTGGAGGGACGGTGGTGGTGGTGGGGGAGGGACGGTGGTGGTGGTGGTGGTGGAGGGACGGTGGTGGTGGTGGTGGTGGAGGGACGGTGGTGGTGGTGGTGGTGGAGGGACGGTGGTGGTGTGGTGGTGGAGGGACGTGGTGGTGGTGGTGGTGGAGGGACGGTGGTGGTGGGGTGGTGGTGGGGAGGGACGGTGGGGGGAGGGGTGGTGGTGGTGGTGGTGGTGGTGGTGGAGGGACGGTGGTGGGGAGGGACGGTGGTGGTGGTGGGACGGTGGTGGTGGTGTGGTGGTGGAGGGACGGTGGTGGGGGTGGTGGTGGAGGGACGGTGGTGGGTGGTGGTGGTGGAGGGACGGTGGTGGTGGTGGTGGTGTGGAGGGACGGTGGTGGTGGGGGTGGTGTGGAGGGACGGTGGTGGTGGGGTGGTGGTGGAGGGACGGTGGTGGTGTGGTGGGGGAGGGACGGGGTGTGGTGGTGGTGGTGGTGGAGGACGGTGGTGGTGGTGGAGGGACGGTGGTGGTGTTGGAGGGACGGTGGTGGTGGGGAGGGACGGTGGTGGTGGTGGG
>NC_083839.1:1193298-1245356 GCF_015708825.2 Lethenteron reissneri
ACCCTGCCCCCATTTCACCCCCCCCCCCCCCCCCGGTTATCCCCCCCCCCACCTCGCTCTGTCACCCGCAGATCGCCAAGCTGCGACAGCAGCTGCAGCGGAGCAAGCAGAGCGGCCTGGAGCGGGAGGCCGTCTCTCCGCTGCTCGCCGGGCTCACCGGGCTCACCGGGCTCACCGGGGCCGCCACCGCCGCCGACCGTCGGCGCCCAGCCGCCGGTGCGTGCCGGAGCGCCCCAGACGACTCGGGATGGCCGCGCCGGAGGGCGGAATGCTTGTTTGCGTGGCACGGCACCTTTTGACCTCCTGCCCCTCTTCACGTGGCCCTCAAAAGTGCACCTGGCCTGGCACGAGCGCCGTGATGACGTCACCGTCACGGCCGTTGTTTTGTTTGTTGTCGTGTGGAGCGGTGGCGGAGTTGTCAACATCACTGCGCTACAAACCCCTGGCGACCGACACGGGTTCGATTGACGCTCACGGCCAACACCGGTGACGATTGTCTGAACCTGTCCTGGGCCTCCCCTAGGTCGACTCGGCCTCATATAACTACCTGGTTCGGTGTAAACATCGTCACTGGGAAGACGAAGGCGCCCGGGCGTGGTGCTGGCCACCCACACCCCCCTCGTGTGCCGTTCCGGCCTTTATAAGTTGCTACTCGCTAACAGCACTTGCCCCCACAGTCTGTTGCAGGCTACACGGGGGATCTTTACATTTGTCTTTGCGTGCCATTTACCGTTCTCGCCTGACCCCATACTGCGCCGGGGTGGGGGGGGGGGTGGATGCATTTGCGTGCTTCACAAGTGGCGGGCGCGCAACTTGCGCGGAGCATTTTGACGTCCCAGCGTCCGAGTCGTCCCACACCTGGAGACGCGTCGGCGTTGAGCTCCCACGGACGATGCCGCGTCCGCACACCGCAGGTGGCGATGCCGAAGCCGATGGCCATCGCCCTGGCGGGGTTTCCCAGCATGCCCGGCGGGAGCGGCGGGGGGGCGGCCCCGGCCCCCACCCTGGGCAAGGGGGTGTTGCCGCGTCTGCGCGCCAGCGTGGAGGCGCTGAACCAGGAGATTGAGCGAGTGTTCGTGCAGGAGGCGTGGTGCCACGACTCCCCGCGGGTGAGTGGCAACGCAGGGGACCCCTCTCTCTACCCCCCTCTTTCTACCCCCCCTCTCTCTCTACCCCCCCTCTCCCCCTCTCTCACCGGGCAGGGTGGGCGGCAGCGTGGCGGCTACGTGCGTTAAACCTCCTTCCCACTTACGTAGCCAACCCTGATAATAATGATGCTGGGGGGGGAGCAGGGTACAACAACAAACGAAACACACAATTGCAGCGAGCATGCAGTTTGACCGCCCTCGCTCTGTTCTATGCGGAAAAAGAAGCGGCCGTTGCTTTGAGCATCTCCGTTTTTCAAAGTGGGGGGGGGGGGGGTAATGGCTCGGGAGGCCGGGAGAGATGAGTTGCGTCGCCGCGTCGCGTCCACGAAGATCGTCATGGTTTGTAGTCGTTGTTGTCAGCGTTGTTGTCAGCGTTGTTGTTGTCAGCGTTGTTGTTGTTGTCAGCGTTGTTGTTGTTTCACGCCGAGCCCTCCCAGCGTGGCCAGGGACCATCTTCGCCCCTCCAGCGCCAAGCGTGTCGAGCTCCCGCCACGCCCACCGGCTCGTGTTCCCCACGGGCACTACGCCCTCCCCCTAACCGTGTGACGTGAAAAACAAACCACAAGTTGTTATTTCACCAGGTTGAGGCCCACTGAGCTACGCAGCTCTTTATTCAAAAGCGACCTGGATGCAAGTGACGTGCCCGACGAAGTGGCTTGTCGTCACGTGGACATTGATAGTAGCGGCCAAATAGTCTGTAATCGTGTGATGTCGATTCTAAACGTGGAGCGGGAAAAACGGAGGTCCCGGAAAAAAATTCATGAGACCACGGGGAGAGAGAGAGAGACACGCAAACTCCAAATATACAGCAGGTGTCAGGGTTGGGATCGAACCCACGACCTCCTGCATAACGGGCGAGGTAGTTAACATCTCCTAGCCACCGTGATGATGATGATGAGAGAAAGAGACACGCAAACTCCACATCTACAGCAGGTGTCAGGGTCGGGATCGAACCCACGACCTCCTGCATGACGGGCGGTGGAGATAACATCTCGCCAACCTGGCCTCGAGTGGAGAAATGTAATTCTAAGAGGGGCGACGTTTCGGGCGATGGCCGTCCTTCATGCGCCCATGCTCATTGATGCCCAACGCCGAACGGTCCACAGCGTTGACGGTCGTCGTTGTCTGCCCGCGTCCCCACGCATCTCCCCCCCCACCCCCCCCCCCCCATCCACGCGTTCGCAGCAGGACGCTCCGGATGGACGCCGGGCCCCTCTCCCGACGAGACCGTGCAGCTCCAACTCCGGCATCGGCGGCAGCAGCAGTGGCAGCAGCGGCGGCAGCGGCAACAACGCGGCGACCCGCAGCGTGGACACGCAGACACCGTCAGCGCTCGACGGCGAACGCTGCCGCTCGCTCCCCGCGTCGCCCGCGCTGCTCCCCCCGCTCCCTCCCGCCGCCGCGACTGCTGCCGCTCTCCACCATCACAACCACCACCACCAGCAGCAACAGCAGCATTACAGCAACCACCTCGCCGGGCGCTCCCCTCCCCCTCCTCCGCCTCCGCCCGTCCACGGTGCCGCGGCGCTCACGGTGAAGCAGCAGCAGCAGCAGCAGCTGGCGCCTGTTGTGATGTCATCGACGTCGTCATCCACATTGACGGCCCTCGCCACGGTCGATTATGTGAACAGAGGTGCGTGTTGTTGTCCGTGCGTTGTGCTTGTTGTGCGTGTTGTTGTGTTAAGTGGCAGCGTAGCGGTTAGCGCTCCGCTGTGCTACAAACACGACAACCCGAGGTTCGAGCCACGCTCACGGCCAACACCGGTGGCGATTATCTGAACGGGTCCTGGGCCTCTCCTAGGCTTCCCCTAGGTCGGCATACCTCGTGCGGTGTGTGGTGAACACCGCCACTGGGGAGACAGACGGCCGGGCCGTGGTGCCAGCCATCCCAACCCATTGAGTGCAGTGCCGACCTTCATAGGCGCTCGCCAACAACACTTGCCCTCAACAGTCTGTCGAGGGCTACACGGGGCGGGGAATCTTTGTCCGGGCGATGGCCGCGGTAGCAGTGCAGCGGCAACGCTTGTTGTGGCCTCGCAAGCGAAACAAGGGGCCTGGGTTCGATGCCTGACTCGGGAGCCTCTCTGCGTGGGGTCCTTGTGATCTCCCGCCACCCCTATCCTGTTCTGCAGAGTGCAGTGAGGTGTGAGTGTACATGTGTGTGTGTGCGCACGTGTGTGTGTGTGCGCGCACGTGTGTGCGCGTGCGCGCGTGAGTGCACGCGTGAGGTGGGCAGCGGTAGTGCCAACGGGGCAGGGGAATGTCGGGACGGTAGCCGAGGTTGGAGTGGCACTGTGTGCGTCACTTGTGTCCGGTGATTCGTGAAGTCGTGGCGTCTACAGCGACGCAGTGTAACGAACGCTGCTGGTGACGGTGCTGGTGGTGATGATCATCATGATGGCGATGATGACATGGGGGATGGGGGATGGTGATGATTGTGATGGTGACCATGGTAATATCATGATGTTTATGATTGTGTATGTGTGATGGTGGCGACGGCGATGATGGTGACGACGATTGTGATGATGAAGATGTTTGTGATGTTGACAGTAGCAATGGTGTTGCTTGTGATGGTGCTAACGAGTTCGTGGTGGTGGTTGTGATCGTGATGATGACGCCTCTCCCCCCACCAGAAGGAGGGGGAGGTGGGGGCGGGGGGCCAGAGGGGAGGGGCGGCTCCCCGCTGCCCAAGTACGTCTCGTCGCCCAAGCCCAACCACAGCTACACGTTCATGCGGGAGCCTCCCGAGGGTTGCGAGCGCGTCACGGCCTTCGAGGAGACGCAGTGAGAGACGCACGCACGCACGCCATCACACGCCCTCACGCCAGCAGCAACAGCGGTGCACTCGCTCCCCTGGTGCCTGCCCCACGGGTCCGCTAGCCCAATTCTACTTGCGAATTCAATCCTCGGTTTAACACGCAGCAGCAGGAGGCTTTCGCGACCAAATATCATCCATAATACAGGCTTTTTTTTTGGGTCGGATCGCGTAAAATATATAAATGTGTCGTTAAACTCGCCACCACCCGACGCACAAATGTGGTTGCTGTCCGCCTGATGAAGCTGGTTGTAATTACTGGCGAAACGTCGTACTCAGATTGTAAATGTTGTGGCTTGGCTCTCCAACACACAACCGGTGGTGCTGTACTAGTATACCACACTATGCACAACACTATACACTACACTACACACTACACTATACACTACTATACACTAGTGCTGTACTAGTAACGAATTTGCCACGTTATGTTTACGTGACAACCTTTTAACTAGTTGGCTGTGTCGGGTGGTGGCAGGTTTAACGACACATTTATACATTTACGCGATCTAACAACAATAACACCTTTATGAATTAAATCCTGTTTGGGAGGGTTTGACTCTGCTCATCATCCTCCTGGGGTCAATAGAATAGGTACCACTTTGGCCCCCGGTATAGCAATGTGGAATTTACACCTCCGGCCTCGGTGTTTTGTCTCCTTCTCGAGCGGAGGGGGGCCCTCGGTCACGGCGTCGATCTCCTCTGGGCCGCCCCGGCGCGGGCGAGTGACCGGCGGAAACTCCACGTTCCCATGGCCAGAGGGCATCCCCTCTCTCACCGCGCTTCATTTGAGCTGATCTCGTCAAGGAGTCCATAAACCATCGTCGCGTAAACTCGGTCATCCTTGCGGCAGCGGCTTTCAGTTGCTCGCCATCGAAACCAAGACGGTGGTCACCGCATCGCGACGCTTCTGCGGCCGGTCTAGGAACGCTCCTCCTCGCGATATGAGGAAGCCACCGGGAGCGGGTGACTGTCTGAGTGGGTGGCTGGCTGAGTGGGTGGCTGGCTGGCTGAGTGAGTGTGGCTGACTGGCTGAGTGAGTGGGTGGCTGGCTGAGTGAATGGCTGGCTGGCTGAGTGGGTGACTGGTCGAGTGAGTGGGTGACTGGCTGAGTGGGTGGGTGGGTGGGTGGCTGGCTGAGTGGGTGACTGGCTGAGTGGGTGGGTGGGTGGGTGGCTGGCTGAGTGGGTGACTGGCTGGGTGGGTGACTGGCTGGGTGGGTGGGTGACTGGCTGGGTGGGTGACTGGCTGGCTGGCTGAGTGAGTGGCTGACTGGCTGAGTGGGTGACTGTCTGAGTGAGTGGGTGGCTGGCTGAGTGGCTGGCTGGCTGGCTGGCTGACTGAGTGAGTGAGTGGCTGGCTGAGTGGGTGGCTGGCTGGCTGAGTGGGTGGCTGGCTGGCTGAGTGGGTGACTGTCTGAGTGAGTGGGTGGCTGGCTGAGTGGGTGGGTGGCTGGCTGAGTGGGTGGGTGGCTGGCTGAGTGGGTGGGTGGCTGGCTGAGTGGGTGACTGTCTGAGTGGGTGGGTGGCTGGCTGAGTGGGTGGAGCGGTTTTGAGATTGACAGAACTGCTTCTTGTCTTCAGTTTGTTGTCTCTCCCCCGCACCTCCGATATTAGCACGGTTGGCTACGTACGGTGCGAAAGAAGTTAAAACACGCGTACGTACGTGACCGCTCGCCGTCACCCCCCCCCCCGAACCCTCCCCGCGCCCCCCCCCCCCGAACCCTCCCCGCGCCCCCCCCCCCCCCGAACCCTCCCCGCCCCCCCCACCCCACCCCCCACTCTTCCGGGCAGAGGAAGAGTGGCCCTGATTACTGGGCGCACCCCAGAGCCACAAAAAAAAAAAACCGGGTCATTTATTTGAACCTCAAGCACGGGGGTACAATGCATTTGTCACCATCGCCTCCCCCCCCCCCGGTGTTTTTCACCGCGCCCACGCGGTAACGGCGGACGCGCGGCAACGGACCGTGCATGGTGCGGTGACGGCAGCGGTGGCGTTTCTCCCGCGGTCGCGCCAAGAGTTGCCCCCTGCCCCCCACCACCCCCACCCGCGGTGCCGGATGAGCCGGGGATTGACGTCACCGCCGCGGTGGAGACGGGTCGGCAATGCTGGACTCGTGGTGGTGATCGCGGTGACGACGATGTCAGCTTTGATCGAGCGCCTTTTTCCATCTCAAAAATCTCAAACTGAACTAGTAAAACAATTTACACTGAGAAATCTCCTTTACCAGTGGCAAAATATAGTAATAGGTTTTTACCCTTTCAACTGGTACAAAAACTGACACCTTTATACAAGGTATCATGTTTGCAATAACCACAACACAAGCAGTCAAAATGCAAACAAAAAGAAACAACTTTTGGCGTCATCTGGTCCAACACCATGTGAGACTGGGCTCTAAGAAAAGTTGTCTCGGGTGTGGACCAATCAACTTCAAGGACAGTGCATATCATTATCATCAGAGTTGTTTCTTTTTGTTTGCATTTTCACTGCTTGTGTTGTGGTTATTGCAAACATGATCCCTTGTATAAAGGTGTCAGTTTTTGTACCAGTTGAAAGGGTAAAAACCTATCACTAGTAAAACAATGTTTTTATTTCACCTTTCACCAGGTGTCCGGCCCCACTGAACTGAGTTGTAGTTCTTTTTCAGAAGCGACCTGACCACCACCAATGCAACCAAATTGCTCTGAACGCGCGACATTGATTCTAAATGTGGAGGGAAAAACCGGAGGAGCTGAAGGGAAAAATCCACGTGACCACGGGGAGAGAGAGAACATGCAAACTCCAAACCCACGACCTCCTGTATATCAGGCGAGGTAGTTAACATCTCGCCGTACGTATAACAAAATAAATTGTAAGCCACGCTTGCAAAGTATGAATTAAATCCAATAGAAATGCAGTGAATACGGCACTGCAGACACAATGCAGACACAACTAACCGGTGATAATAATCGCAAGTTGCGGCGTAGGTAGCGTCCAGGTGATCCGGAGGTCGCCGTGAGGTCAGCACTCAAAAGGGCCACACGGGTGGCTTTGCACGGACCCACTCCGTTGTCTCCGCAGCCGATGAACGCACGGCACGCCGGGAACTCATTTAAGGCCGAGTCGACCTAGGGGAAAACCCCGGGACCAGTTTCGGTATCGCTCGCAAGGACCGATTCGCAACTCGCGCGCCTGAGAATACAACTCTGCTGTTGTCGGGTCCCCATGGCGCTGTGTGCTCGTTAACCGCTGCGCCACCACTCCCCCCCCTCTCTCTGTGTTATTATGACGACGATGATGGTGATGTGGTCGACAGAGAGGGGGGGGGGGGGCTGGCTGGCGTTGGGGAAGTGTAAGCCATGACGCTGGGCCGGGTTGCGGTGCGCAACGACGGGAGATTAAATGTCCTTGCGGAAGGGAAGTGTGCACTTTGCAAACGCGGGGACGGGGAGGGGGTTGCGGTTTTGGTTGGGGGGGAAGGGGTCACGCGGAGGTCAACGGCGGTTTCGGGCCGTCCCTGACGTGCCTTGGAAGCCCAGTTCACCATGAGAGTCCAGTTCACAGAGAGAGTACACACACACAGTACACACACACACAGTACACACACACACAGTACACACACACACAGTACACACACACAGTACACACACACAGTACACACACACAGTACACACACACAGTACATACACAGTACACACACAGTACACACACAGTACACACACACCGTACACACACACAGTACACACACACAGTACACACAGTACACACACACAGTACACACACACAGTACACACACACAGTACACACACACAGTACACACACACAGTACACACACACAGTACACACACACAGGTACACACACCACAGTACACACACACAGTACACACACCGTACACACACACAGTACCCACAACAGTACAACACCGTACATTACCCCGTACACCACACCAGTACACACACCACCTGTACACACCAACACCGTACACACACACCGTTTACACACAACACCGTACAAGTACACAGTCCACACGCACACAGTACACACGCACACAGTACACACGCACACAGTACATACGCACACAGTACATACGCACACACCGTACATACGCACACACCGTACACGCACACACCGTACACGCACACACCGTACACGCACACACCGTACACGCACACCACCGTAACACGCCACACACCGTACACGCACACACCGTACACGCACACACCGTACACGCAGCACACCGTACACGCACACACCGTACACGCGCACACCGTACACGCGCACACCGTACACGCGCACACCGTACACGCGCACACAGTACACGCGCACACAGTACACGCGCACACAGTACACGCACACAGTACACACTCACAGTACATACACACACCTTCATCTAGCAGTGCATTTAATAATGGCTGCCGATGTGGCCGATTCTCTAAAATGACCCATTGCCTACGATGGTAACGGGGTGTGACCTCGTCCGCGGTGACGACGGTCGTTACGGTGACGACGGTCGTTACGGTGACGACGGTCGTTACGGTGACGACGGTCGTTACGGTGACGACGGTCGTTACGGTGACATCATCTCCTCCGTGTGTGCCCCCCCCCCCCCCCCCACTACTCTCCCTGCGCAGGCAACACAAGGATATTCCGTCGATCTTCTGCCCGGACAAAAACAAAGTGAACTTCGTCATCAAGAGCGACACGGCCTTCTGTCCCATCAGCCTCCTGCGCCCGCCGCCGCGGATTCTCCGCTTCACGCCCGAGCCGGCCCAAGGCTCGGCGCAGGACGCCGGGCAGGGCTCGGCGGGGGACGCGCCGGAGGAGATGGAGTCGCCGAGCTGCATCCTGCGCCAGCACTCAACCGACCGCTAGCGCGGGAACCCCCGGGAGAGAGGGGGGGGGGGCGGCCGGTGGGATGGGAGGGGTGCGCGAACATTTGTACGTTCTGAAAACAACAACAGCAACACGTTCGATGATGATTCGTGATCAATGATGAGAATTGTTCATCGACACCACTCAGGGTATGGAGCAACGTGAACCAGGAAGGAGGAGCGCACCAGGTGGAGGACGAGGAAGATGCGGTGGTGGTGGTGGAGGAGGATGCGGTTTCGCAAGCGGGGCGGGGGGGGGACAACGTGAGACGGCTCCACGATTGAGACATCGACGTTGACACCGTGACCAGCACGCGCTCGGAAGTCCGTTGGCGGTTCCGGGCAAGCGTCGTCAATGCCACGTTCCTATGGGAAAAATCTCCCATCATAGAGGGGTTTTTTTGGGGTTTCGCGTAAATATTTACGCGATCTCACCCAAAGAACCCGTTACGGATGATATTGGTGGCGGAAGCCTACGCGTTGAACGGAAAAATCTCCGTTTGTCGAACTTGCAGGTTCCGTGCTCCCCAACAGCCCTCCACCTCCGCCAACACTTGTAAGACCTGCGTTGGGAGGTCTGGTCGGATGACTCCCCCCCCCCCCCCCCCCCGCCCCCCACGGTTCGTGTACAGCAGTGGTGTGGGGCAAGGCCGTCGTCAAGCAGTGGAGGGGGGGGGGCGGGTGGTGTGTGTGTTTTACGTGCGGTCGTGGCGGAAGAGATTTGCAGATAAATTTTCTTTTGGCATCCGGGGGGATCCTTCACCAACTGCCCCTGCTGCAAGCACGGCGGCATGTCACTGCTGTGGGGTTGAACCAATCGGACTGCCCTGGCACGCGCGTCCGCAAGGTGTGTGTGTGTGTGCGTGTGCAAGGTGCGTGTGTGCGCAAGGTGCGTGTGTGTGTGCGTGTGCAAGGTGCGTGTGTGCGCAAGGTGCGTGTGTGTGTGCGTGTGCAAGGTGCGTGTGTGCGCAAGGGGCGTGTGTGTGTGCGTGTGCAAGGTGCGTGTGTGCGCAAGGGGCGTGTGTGCGTGCGTGCTCCGGCCATCTCGGTCGGGTCAACCCATCGGGTCTGTTCGGCTAACCTGTCAAGTGAGCCTTCCACGCCTTCACGAAGCCTCAGTGCACCTAGCCTGGCGCGGGCGTCGTGGTGACGTCCGCGTTTACCGACCCCGTTCGCCGAACAGCTGTACGGGGTTTTTTTTATTCTTCCCCCTGCAGTGGAAATAACGATTGGCGATCAACTTTTGGTGTGGGGAGAGAGGGGGTGGGGGTGTGGGGTGAAGCCACATCACGATCTGGCCGAATCGCCTCGTGCCGTAAGACCCTCCGCCACCGGACGAAGGCACGCACCGCACTGCCACGCACCGCCACGCACTGCACCGCACCGCCACGCACTGCCACGCGCCGTCACGCACCGCGAATTCGTGCCCTGACTAAACCGAGACGAGGGAGGGGATCGATTCTGGAAGTGCACGGCGATCCCGCGTCGTGACGATTCATCCGAAGGCCGGTGGCGTTTCAAGGAATCCGATCCCACGTGCCTCCGTGCTTGGCACGTCATTGGTGGTGACGACGATGATGGTGGCAATAGTAGTAATGGTGATGATGGCGGGTGACGGCTACGGTTACGATGGCGACGGTTAACAAGGAAGAGCTATCGCAGGAGGAGGTTGCGTGCCCATTTGTGGAGGGGGGGTGGGGGGAGTGCCGGTTTCCGGACGGCGACATGGAGTTGCTCAGACTTCCCAAACTGCGGGGATGCCGCGACTGGTCATCTGCCAAGACCCCAGATGTGGCTACTCTGGCCTCTACCGTGTGGGTGCTGAGCGGAGGAGCCATTACACGCTGTGTGTACTTCTGTCTATACGGCTTGTGTGAGTGAGTGTGTGTGTTCGTGCATTCCGTGCGAGCATGTGCGTGTGAGCGGTAGTGCAGTGGGCCAGCGCGCTGCGCTGCGAACCCGGCGACCCGAGTTCGATTTCCCGCTCAAGGCCAACGCCGGCGTGACGGATATCTGAACCGGTCCTGGACGCTCGCCTAGGTCGACTCGGCCTCAAATGAGTACCTGGTGCGGTGTGTAGTAAACATCGCCACTGGGGAGACAAAGGCGGCAGGTCGTGGCGCTGCTCACCAACAGCACTTGCCCCAACAGTCTGAGGCTATACAGGGGAGGGAGGGGGGGCCTTTGTCTTTGTAAGGTCAACGTGCACCTAGCCTGGCACAAGCGCCGTGGTGGCGAACGACGGCGCTCGTCGACGCAGCGTCTGCTCGTAAACATAAACAACGAAAAACAACAAATTCCTCCGGGCTGGCAATACTTTGTGCAAATTTCACGATGTTTTTTAATTGCTTATGCCTAAGAAGTATTTTTAAAAATGGCTGTTATTCCCCACAAACGTTGCTTTTGTAAGCAGGACTTTACGTGAACGAAGAGACACAAATGCACACCACGTGTTCTCATTGACAATAGGTAAATTTCAAAATATCACTGTCCTGGTCACAAAAGCAAAGTTTGTGGGGGAATAATAGCCATGGTCTGTACTTTTGAGGCGTAAGCACTTAGGAAATAAAACTTACTACCCAGGAAAACAATGTATTTTTGTGACACTGCTATCCCTTCCCCTCCACACTGCTTGGTGTGGTGTCGCCGCTTCACTCGGGGTGCGAACCCCCCCAGGTGCCTTCGTCTCAGCGGCATCCCTCGGCAAACCCGCACCGACCAGCGAAGTATGGTCGAAACTAAGGGGGAGGCCTTCATCCAGCGGTGGATTTGACGACGATCAAAGGGCTGTAAATTGTAACTGTTTTTTAATATACGTACACATCCTAGGCCAGTAAGAGTCCGTGTCTGCCCGGTTTTTTCTCTCGTCACGTGTAAAAGCTCACCACTGTCTCTGTGTGCACGTGTGCTGTGTGGGGAGTGGTGGTGGCGCGGTTAGCGCTACAAACCTGGCGACCCGAGACTGCAGGGATTCATCTTCTTGGTTCTTTCGGTAAAGTCACGTAGAATGGAAATAATGACTTTAAACCCCTCGCCAAACCTCCTACGCATTTCACAAGTAGTATTAATCGCATATCTGCATTTTCCATAAATATGCTAAATTCCTCTTGATATGCAAATTATTTTGTCAAGGCGCTCTCCCTCCCCTCCATCCCAGCTTAAAAAAGACGCTCTAAGCCTGGGGTGTGTCATTCAGACTGTCTCCTTGACAGACCTGTTCTTCACCTGAGGACGGCTGCTTGCGTTGTGGCCGAAACGTCGTGAGAATTATTTTATTATGTTTTATTTTTATTATTTTATTTCTATTCTACGTGACTTTACCTAAAGAACCAAGAAGAAAAAACTGGCGACCCGAGTTCGATGCCCGATCACGGCCACCAACTGCCGGTGACGATTGTCTGAACCGGTCCGGGGCCTCCCCCTAGGTTGACTCGGCCACAAATGAGTACCTAAGGAGACAAAGGCGGCCGGGCGTGGTGCTGTTGGCCACCCACCCCCTCGTGTGCCGCAGTGCCCGCCTGCATAGGCGCTGCTACTCGCTAACAGCACTTGCCCCAACAGTCTCTTGAGGCTATACGGGCGGTAAGGGGGGGAATCTTTGTCTTTATTTTGTTGTACACAAGACAAAGATCTCCCGTGTAGCCTGTAACAGACTGTAGGGGCAAGTGCTGTTAGCGAGTAGCAGCGCCTATGCAGGCCGGCACGGCACACGAGGAGGTGGGTGGCCATGGTTACTTCACGCCGCACCAGCACCAGGTACTCATTTTGAGGCTGAGTCGACCTAGGGTGGAGGCCCAGGACCCGTTCAGATAATCATCACTGGGTGGTGTCCGTTGAGCGGGATTCGAACTGGGGTCGCCAGGTTCGTAGCGCAATGCGCTAATCGCTACACCACCGCTCCCCACGTACACACAGACAGACACACACATATATATACACACAAACGATGTAATCTCAGGACTGGCTGTGGCACTTCGCGACTCACGCGGAGTCGCCCCGTGCTGCTGGGGAGGAAGTTGCTCTCTCAGCGGCCGCTTGTGGATTTATTTTTGTAAAGAAAAAACACAAAGAAATATGCACGCACGCGGTTTGTTGTTGCTGTTGTTTCCATTACACGATAGAGAAATTAACGTTGTGGGTTTGTTTTATATTTTAGACCCGGAAGAGGTATGGGAGGGGGTGGGGGGGGCTCACAGTGGGGGCCCCCCCTCGTGTCTCAACGCCGGTGGGAGTTGTCATCCCTTTCCCAGGATGGATTGCGGACGCCTGCGACTTAAAATCCAGGTCCTCGAGTGGCTCGTGAGAGTCTCCCACTCGGCACACACTCTCTGTACCGACGGTGGTGAGATGTTAACTGCCTCGCCTCGTATACAGGAGGTCGTGGGTTCGATCTCGACCCTGACGCCTGCTGCTGTGTATTTTGAGTTTGCAGTGTCTCTCTCTCCCCGTGGTCGCCTGGATATCCGAGTCCTCCGGTTGTGCCCCCCCCCCTCTCCACATTTAGAATCAACATCACGAGTTTATAATATTTGGCTGCTTATACATTTCCACATGATGATGATGATGAGCCGTCATCTGTGATGGCTCAGGTCGCTTCTGAAATTAAAAAGAGCTGCGTAAGCTCCGTGTCAAAGAAACATTGCGTGTGCGTGTGGTGATTGACACACTGCCAACACCGACAATCGCAGAGTGTGCGAGGCGTGTGCTGCCCGGTGCTGGTCACGTGTGTAATGTACGTGTGTTGAACTTCTATCGCACCGTACGTAGCCAACCGTGCTAATCGGAGGTGCGGTGTGTGTACGTGCGTTGAACTTATTTCGCACCGGATTTGGGGGGGGGGGGGTGCCGTGGGGGAAGGACAGCGAACGAAACACAAACACCAGTTCTGCTGTTCTCAGAGCAGCGGGGTTTTACTGATATGAACCTCCTGGTTCCACCAGCCCACAGGGGAGGGGCAGGGTGGGGAGGGGCTGGTGGGGGGTGGGGAGGGGCTGGGTGGGGAGGGGCTCGGTGGGGAGGGTGGGGTGTGGGAGGGGTGGGGCTGGGTGGGGAGGGAATGGTCACCCCGTGGTGCCCTTATAAAACTCAACGTTTAACCTACTCACGCCAACTTGTGCCCGCCCTCACAGTCGGGCATATTTGCGGAACACACCACGCCGCCGTTGACCCTGGCCATTGACCGAGCAACCCAACGTTCCTACCAGCTCCCTCCGCAGGAATGTGTTCTTTGTCCCGTGCGGTGACGACTTTTATGACCTCCCCCGCCGCCGTTCCCGGACATCTGTGGGGGGGAAGGGAGGATGGGAGGGAGGGGAGGGGAGGATGGGGGGGGAGGGGAGGATGGAAGGGAGGGGAGGATGGGAGGGAGGGGAGGATGGGAGGGAGACTCCACCGCCATCCATGCCGTCTCCCAAGTGCAGGGCTCGTCAGCACTTTGACTTTCTTCCCCCCATGTTGCTCTGCCTGATGATCGACCGGCTGCCCTCTTCTCGTGTCTATGAACTAAATACTCGCCACCCATCCCCCCCACCCCACCCCACCCACCCACCCCCTGTTTCTGTACAGCGTCTTCAACATCTTGGGGGGAGGGAGGGAGGATGTGTTCGTGAGTCGTGGGTGGGAGGGGGCCAAGTTTTTAGTGGAGTTGGAGGGGGGGGCAGTCACGTGGCAGATCGCTCGCTGCGGGTTCGCGTTGAATTTGACCCAAGACCAAACCTGCAACTCAACAACGTGTAATGTTATTTTTTACCATACTCTGTGGTTCTTTCGGTAAAGTCACGTAGGTATAAAATCTGGATATTGTTTTACCATACTCTGTGGTTCTTTCAGTAAAGTCACGTAGGTATAAAATCTGGATATTGTTTTACCATACTCTGTGGTTCTTTCGGTAAAGTCACGTCGGTATAAAATCTGGATATTTTTTTACCATACGCTGTGGTTCTTTCGGTAAAGTCACGTAGGTATTAAATCTAGATTTTTCTTTTTTTACCACTTAAGGTCCCCGCTGAGCTGCTATGTAGCGCTGGTTTTTTTATCCAGAAGCGACCTGGTCATCACAAATGATAGCTCAACGGAAGTAGGCTTATTATCACGCGGAAATCTATAGCAGCAGCAGCAGCCCGAATACTTGGAGACTCAACGCCCGATGTGTTTCTAAATGTGGAGGTCGGGGCAACTCCGGAGCAGGTGGGGGGAACACCCTGGCAGGCTCACCACAGTGGTGACATCACCTTTCCTCCTCTAGTTAAGACCGGAAGCAGGAAGACTTCCTCACAATTCTGGCAAACCGCCTGATGAAGCTGCTGGTTGTTGTTGTGACCACGAGCGAAACGACCGAACGGGGACACGGGGTCGGGGTGGGGGGTGTGGAGGGTGATGGTGATGCAGTGGCCGCCAGCTTCCCGAGTGGGGGTCGAGACGTGGGATGGGACCCCCTCCCACGTGCGACGATGGCTGTGAGAGTCGCGCACCGCGGGACGCAGCGAGTCGGAATCGCAATCGAGAAATCCGATGAGCCATGAAGCTCTTTTCTCCCCCCCCCCCCCCCCCCCACAGCTGCCCCGGGGGTCCTGCGGACCCACTGCGATCCGCTGCGGGGGGCGCTGCCAAATCTCTCGACCCGGCATCTCGAGAAGCCTCCAGCCGAGCGGACCGCCCAGACGAGACCGCCCCGTTCACTGTCGCCGTCTCCCGTCGAACGCAAAATGAAAATAATACTGGTAGGAACCCACTGGTTCCACCAGCCCACAGGGGATTATTGTGTCCGTCCGTCCGTCGTGCAGAGAGGGGCTGGGTGGGGAGGGAGGGGCTGGGTGGGGAGGGGAGGGTGGGGAGGGGCTGGGTGGAGAGGGTGGGGAGGGGCTGGGTGGGGAGGGTGGGGAGGGGCTGGGTGGGGAGGGTGGGGAGGGGATGGGTGGGGAGGGGTTGGGTGGGGAGGGTGGGGCTGGGTTGGGGGTAGGGCTTGGTGGGGAGGGGCTGGTCACCCCGTGGTGCCCTTATAAAACTCAACGTTTAACCTACTCACGCCGGCTTGTGCCCGCCCTCAGTCAGGCATATTTGCGGAATACACCACGCCGCCGTTGACCCTGCAGGCCATTGACCGAGCAACCCAACGTTCCTACCAGCACCCTCCGCAGGAATGTTTTCCCCCTGCACACATCGTCGCGCGCTCTCACGTTTGCGCCTCTGCGGCCGTCTGGAACGCTCTTGCCTCCGATGCTAGGAAGCCGCCTGGAGACTC
The DNA here is from genome assembly GCF_015708825.2 of Lethenteron reissneri. NCBI lineage: Eukaryota > Metazoa > Chordata > Hyperoartia > Petromyzontiformes > Petromyzontidae > Lethenteron > Lethenteron reissneri. The sequence goes on from NC_083839.1 coordinate 1,209,353, forward strand.
CCCAATTTTAAAATCATCGTCATCATCTAGATGTGCAAACTCATTTCTTTAGAACTGCTTTTTGTGTTTGATGTCCCCTCCCCCCCTCTCCCTCTCTCTACCCGCAACTCCGATGAGCGCGGTTGGCCCGCACCTCAGCGGCGATGTTTTTACGCACCACGCCAGGAACTCATTTGAGTCCGTGTCGACCAAAGGGAGTCCCAGGACCGGTTCGGATAATCGTCACTGGCGTTGGCCGTGAGCGGGAATCGGTACTCGGGTCGCGGGCTTCGTGCACGCGCACACAAAAGGCAAAGATCCCCCCCCCCCCGTATAGCCTCGACAGCCTGTTGGGGCAAGTGCCGTTAGCGAGTCGTAGCACACGAGGGGGTGGGTGGCCAACACACCACGCCCGGCCACGTGCTGTTTCCCCAGTGGCGATGCTTTGCACACTCCACGTGAACACCACGTGGCTTTTTTTCTCTCTCCCGGGTTGTAAATAAATACATTAATTTGGCACGCGCGCACACACGTGTGTCGCGCACTCGCTGCACGCGAGATGATACGTTCGCGCATGCGAAGTTTAACACGTTCCTTCGGAGTGGGCAGGTAGGAACTTGGTTGGACAGCGCGGCGTTCAGGGGGGGGGGGGGCAGTTGGATGAGTGTTTACCCCCCCACCCTCCCCGACATCGTCAACCAATCACGGCGTAGATCGGTGTTCGGTGGGGAGGTGCCATGGGTGGGCGGAGTTCCGGATATGCACGACAGACAAATTACACTGATCAACACACTTATTTTTCTGGCACAAGGTATTCCAACGGTTTTAATGTAATTTTGGGGTGCTGATTCCAAATCTGTCTATCACATCAGGTTATTGAGATATAAAATATTGCATTTTCAATAAAAACTGCAGAAGAAAAATATTAAATAAATGTGGATATCTACATAAAATGATATTATACACACACTATCCTAAAAATACAGCACCATATTTTAACACTAAAGCAGTCACTGACTCGCAACAACTTGCAATCATAAGTGACAGAGTTAATTTCGGGTAAAATCAATGAAAACGGGGTATGCCGATAGCATAAAAATGAGATGTGACAGAGCAAATCTGAGATCAGATTTGGAATCAGCACCCTGAAATTAGTCTAAAGCAGCTGCAAAAGTCCAGGCCAGAAAAATGTTTTGTTGTTGTTGACCAGTGTAATCCCTGGTGGGCAGTGTGGAACCTGTTGTTCCTGCCTGTATACATAAATACAAATCCACGATTTTCGTCGACAAAGCAGTGACGTGAGCCGACATTATATACATGTACATATATATTTGTTTCAGTTTTTATTTATTAGGGAAACCTTGTGAGCCATGCGGCTCTCGACTCGGGTGCAACCGCAACAAAACAAAAACATGAACAAGAAATACATTATAAACACGTGTGTATTATACATTATATGCGTGTGTTAAAAATAAAACACATTTTTTTGTTCCCAAAAGGATGCGTTTGCGTTAACCCATTGCAATGGCAGATAATGAGGAACAGCAGCAAATAGCGTCAATAAAATATAACAAATTCTCATGATGATGCCGCGTTGTTGTTGCTAGGAGTTTGCCTGCAGCTGGCCCCAAGTGGAAATTCCTGGGCCATTGATCGTGGTGGTGATGGTGGTGATGGAGGTGATGGTGGTGGTGGTGATGGTGGTGGTGGTGATGGTGGTGGTGGTGATGGTGGTGGTGATGGTGGTGGTGATGGTGGCGATGGAGGTGGTGGTGGTGATGGTGGTGATGGAGGTGGTGGTGGTAATGGTGGTGGTAATGGTGGTGGTGATGGTGGTGGCGATGGTGGTGATGGAGGTGGTGGTGATGGTGGCGATGGTGGTGATGGGGGTAGTGGTGATTGTGGTGATGGTGGTGATGGAGGTGGTGGTGATGGTGGTGATGGTGGTGAGGGAGGTGGTGGTGGTAATGGTGGTGGTGATGGTGGTGGTGATAGTGGTGATGATGGTGGCGATGGAGGTGGTGGTGGTGATGGTGGTGGTGGTTGTAGTGATGGAGGTGGTGGTGGTGCTGATGGAGGTGGTGGTGGTGATGGTGGTGCTGATGGGGAGCGGTGGTGTAGCGGTTAGCGCGCTGCGCTACGAACCCAGCTACCCCAGTTCGATTCCCGCTCACGGCCAACACCAGTGACGATTATCTGAACCGGTCCTGGGCCTCCTCTAGGTCGACTCGGCCTCAAACGAGTACCTGCTGCGGTGGTGTGTAAGCATCGCCACAAAGGGAGACAAAGGCGGCCGGGCGCTGCTGGCCACCCACGCCCAGAACTCGCCCGCCGCAGTCTGTTGAGGCTACACGGGGAACCTTTGTCTTTGGTGGTTGACCCAACAATAATGCGCGGACGGAATGTGCTGGCTCCACTGAGTTCAGTTTTCAGTTTTATGTTTGAATCGCCCTGTGAGCCAAAAAAGCTCTCTTTTTAAGCCGGGTTTTCATCAACAACAACAAAAAAACAATCACCGCCGCAAACAATGTCGCGGTGAACTAAATCAATAACAGATGAGAGAAATTAAACAAACAAAAATCTTAGCAAATCATAATGGCAGTGTTAAACATTCTTGCGATTGTGATTGGAGAAACGGGAATAAGGAGAAATAACTGCGTGTATTGAAACGAAAAACTTTTATTTACTGCACCAGGTTATGTAGATTTTTTTTCAGGAGCGACCTGGCTGTCACAGATGAGGTGGTTCATCGTGGAACATTTTAGAGCAGCCAAATACTCTGAACGCGTGACGTTGATTTTAAATGTGGAGGGGAAACATCGGAGGAGCCGGAGAAAAATCCACGCGACCACGAAAAGAGAGACACACAAACTCCAAATATACAGCAGCAGGCGTCAGGGTCGGGATCAACCCCACGACCTCCTGTATACCAGGCGAGATAGTTAACATCTCCTAGCCACTGTGATGATGATGAGAGAGACGAAAACTCCAAATATACAGCAGCAGGCGTAAGGGTCGGGATCGAACCCACGACCTCCTGTATACCAGGCAAGGTAGTCAACATCTAGCCATCGTGATAATGATGAGAGAGAGAGACACGCCAACTCAAAATATACAATAGCAGGCATCAGGGTCGGGATCGAACCCACGCCTCCTGTGCACCAGGCGAGGTTGTTAACATCTCCTAGCCACTGTGGCGCTACTCTCCGAAGCCACGTCCTTTATTTTTTTTTCAGCTTTCGTAGAGACCCATAGACTCACATTGATCCATAGACTCACACAGAGATCCACAGACTCACATATTGACTCACATAGAGATCGATAGACTCACAGAGAAACCCATAGACTCACATTTTTCACGTGTGTTGTATTCATAGGTGCTCACTAACAACATTTGCCCCAACAGTCTGTTCAGGCTATTCAGGGTATTTTTGTCTTTGTTATATTTAGAGAAAGTGTCAGTTTAAAGAGAGAAGAGACAATGTAATTCCGGCCACGGTGATGATGATTATGATGTTGTTGATGTTGTTGATGTTGTTGTTGATGTTGTGACGGCCTTCACTTAAACTTGACTGTGAATCCGTGGGCCGAGACATGAATGAGCCGTGAGAAATCCGTGTACCCGTACGTGCGTGTAACCTGGCGACCCGGGTTCGATTCCCGCTCACGGCCAACACCAGTGACGATTATCTGAACCGGTCACGGGCCTCCCCTAGGTCGACTCGGCCTCAAATGAGTACCTGGTGCGGTGTGTAGTAAACATCGCCACTGGGGAGACAAAGACGGTCGGGCGCGGTGCTGGCCACCCACCCCCTCTTTTACCGTGTCTGCCTTCATAGGTGCTCGCTAGCAGCACTTGCCCCAACAGTATGTTGAAGGCTTTACGGGGGATCTTTGCCTTTTGGTGATGGTGGTGGTCGCGACCCCCCCCCCCCCCCCCATCGCGTGCCGTGCCAGCCTTGATAAGTTGTTTTGCTCCCTCCTAGCAGCACTTGCCCCAACACACGGGGAGATATTTGCCTGTCTGTGTATGTCTGTGTGTGTATCTGTGTGTGTGTGTGTACTGAGGTGGGGGGGGGGGGGGTGAGAAGTAGGGGGGAGGAGGGGGGGATAGAAGGAGGGGGTGAAGTAGAAGGAGGGGGGTAAAGGAGGGGGGGTAGAGGAGGAGGGGTAGAAGGAGGGGGGATAAGGAGGGGGGGGGTAGAAGGAGGAGGGGGGTAGAAGGAGGGGGATAGAAGGAGGGGGGATAAGGAGGGGGGGGCAGGAGGAGGGGGGGCAGGAGAAGGGGGGGCAGGAGGAGGGGGGGGCAGGAGAAGGGGGGGCAGGAGGAGGGGGGGGGCAGGAGGAGGGGGGGGGGCAGGAGAAGGGGGGGGGCAGGAGAAGGGGGGGGGGGCAGGAGGAGTCGCCTCCCCTCCACACGGCAGCTGTTTCCCGTGCTGTGCTTGCGCGATTGTCCTGTAGGAAGTGAGGCGGCTGTCTGCTGCGTCTGTGTAGAGCCTCTTCACGCACCGCACGGAGCCAACCGGCCTCATCGCCTGTGCCGCGGTGGCTAGGAGATGTTCACTACCTCGCCTGGTCTACAGGAGGTTGTGGGTTCGATCCCAACACTGACGCCTGGTGCTGTATATTTGGAGTTTGCGTGTCTATCTCTCTCATCATCATCACGGTTGCTAGGAGATGTTAACTACCTCGCCTGGTCTACAGGAGGTCGTGGGTTTGATCCCGACCCTGACGCCTGCTGCTGTGTATTTGGAGTTTGCGGTGTCTCTCTCCCCGTGGTCGCATGTTTTTTTTCTCCGGGTCCTCCGGCTTTCCCCCCTCTCCACACTTCGACTCAACGTGGCGCGTTAAGGGCATTTGGCCGCTGCATATTTCCACGTGACGATGTAAAGCCACTTCGTTGCACTTTCGTGTGTCAACCAAAATAGCAAGAAGAAGAGACAGAAGAGAGAAAGAAAATTTCGAATTCGGAACCACAAAAAAACACCCCCATCTCAATATCTCAATATCTCAATATCTCAAGAGGCGCGCAATGCCACGCGGCAGAGGTCGCAACTGGGTACCCGATACCCGTACCCTACCCGATACCCGGCTACCCGTACCCGGCCGAGTACGGGTACCCGTTTGCGACCCTGGTGCGGCCGGGTACGGGTACGGGTAGGCCGTGAGTCACTGGTGAATAACCGTTTGTCACTCATTTCCCAACGTCTTGTCTCTTCTCACAATTCAAGTTCCTAGAATCAACCCACCCGCGCCTGCAACATGGCTTCATCCCAGAGGTCGCAATCAGGTACCCGATACCCGTACCCTACCCGTACCCGGCCGGGTACGGGTAGGGTTCGGGTATCGGGTACCCGTTTGCGACCCTGGTGCGGCCGGGTACGGGTACGGGTAAGGAATCAAAACCCGTTTGCGACCTCTGCCACGCGGGTCCTGAAATAAATAACGCGTCGCGCGAAGCAGAACCTCGGGGGTTTGCCGACCCCTGCTCGTGACCAACTCAGGTTTGGCAGCGGAGGTCTCAACTCCGAATCATTCGTCGGCTGGAAGCTGCCTGGGTCTGTCACTGCGCGCGAAGCTCCGTGTCTTCTCTGTGCTTGCAAAAAACGAGGAACGACCACCCCCCACCACCCCCCGCCCTCTGAAGGAACATCTGCGCCGGTTTGACACACGCAGGCTGGCCTGCCTACGATCTATGCTGGGTCTCACCAGACGTGGATTGTGTACGGAGTTCACGTATCTTCAGATCTGGACGCAGTCCGATCATCAGTGAATTCCACCGCGTGCCCAAGCAGATTCGTTTCGTATGGTTACATTACCCCCCCCCCCCCAACCTCCCCTCTCTCTGGTCCTCACACCCTGACAGGCTCACCACAGTGGTGACATCACCTTTCCTCCTCTAGTTAAGACCGGAAGCAGGAAGACTTCCTCACAATTTTGGCAAACCGCCTGATGAAGCTGCTGGTTGTTGTTGTGACCACGAGCGAAACGACCGAACGGGGACACGGGGTCGGGGTGGGGGTGTGGAGGGTGATGGTGATGCAGTGGCCGCCAGCTTCCCATGGTGGAAGTCGAGGGATAGGAACAGAGGAGTGGTTCCTCACCTTCACTGCAGCCTTAGTAGTACATCGTCGTGGTCACCACACACCGCCGCATTCTCCAGGGCCGCCCGCCGGAGCCGAACCGCAGAGAACGCGCTACCGCTTAGGGGGCAGTGGTTCTTCACTTTCACTGCAGCCTGCACCCCCTGGATTATCACTCGTTAAAACATTTTTACAATGTTAAAAACTACGCAGGGTTTGATGAAACAAAGTTAAGTTGTAATTCAAGTGCTCCGTGCTTAATTTGTGTTTTCGATTATTGGCCTTCAATCAAAAAACTCTGGCGACGTCTCGCCAGCCCCCAGAAAGGGCATCTCGCAGCCCCCAGGGGGTGCATCGTGCAGCCCCCAGGGGGTGCAGCGTGCAGCCCCCAGGGTATGCAGCGTGCAGCCCCCAGGGGGTGCATCGTGCAGCCCCCAGGGGATGCAGCGTGCAGCCCCCAGGGGGTGCATCGTGCAGCCCCCAGGGGATGCAGCGTGCAGCCCCCAGGGGGTGCAGCGTGCAGCCCCCAGGCGATGCAGCGTGCAGCCCCCAGGGGGTGCAGCGTGCAGCCCCCAGGGGATGCAGCGTGCAGCCCCCAGGGGGTGCAGCGTGCAGCCCCAGGTGAAGAAGAACCAAGGCCGTAGCCATGGAGTCAACATGGGGGGGGGGGGGGACCAAATCCATTAGGGGGTCCCCCCCCAGAAAAAAGTCTAAATTTGAAAACGAATTTCCTGCCTAAAATATAAAAAAATTCACCAACACATAGGATGGACTTTTTTGGTATTTAATACAACGTCTAATAGTGTATTGTATTATATTGCTCTGTTTTTTTTATCTTGTATTGTTTCACAATATGTAACGGCAGAGATTAGGGATTAATAAAGTACAACCATAGCCACTATCATCTCAACAGACATCTATTTTATAGCAATATATTGGGGAGGACATTTTGAGCATATTTGAATATGGGGGGGGGGGTGTGTCGTCCCCCCCCCCCAATCTATATGATAATGACGACCTTGAGAAGAAGCACTGGAGTTGAGGGAGTTCAGGTGAGCTAAGAAGGTGTTCCTTTCCTCACTCTACCACGCTGTCACTTCCACGACACTGAGCACACAAACCACTCGCAGCAACTGCACCATCGCCACTCTGAACTCCGAGACGGACGAGTACAAAAATAATAAATTCGACGTTTCGCGCTCTGATGTCATCGCGCTGGCGCCGATAAAGAGGAAATATAAACGCTGCGAAAACAAAACCCAACAGCGTCTTTCCTTGAGCATCAGCAGCTGTTGATTGGTTCCTCGTTTTACGTAAATCATTATGATCTTGCCCTGCCGCGCGCGTGTGTTTGAGTGTGTGCGCGCGTGAGTGTGTGTGTGTGCGCGCGTATGTGCGTGTGTGAGTGTGTGTATGAGTGTGTGTGTGTGCCCGTATGTATGTATGTACGTGCGTGAGTGTGTGTGTGTGATTGTGCGCACGTGTGTGTGTGAGTGTGTGTGCCCGTATGTATGTGTGCGTGTGTGCGTGTGTGTGTGAGTGTGTGTGTGTGTGCCCGTATGTATGTGTGTGCGTGCGTGCGTGAGTGTGTGCGTGTGTGTGAGCGCGCGCGTGAGTGTGTGTCTGTGAGTGTGCGCGCGTGTGTGTGCGCGTGTGTGTGAATGAGTGTGTGTGAGTGTGCGCGCGTGTGTATGTGAGTGTGTGTGTGCGCACGTATGTGCGTGTGTGCGCGCGCGTGAGTGAGTGTGTGCGCGTGTGTATGTGTGGGTGTGGAGAGCGGTAGCGCGCTGTGCTATGAACCCAGCGACACGAGTTCGATTCCAGCTCACGGCCACCACCAGTGACGAATATCTGAACCGGTCCTGGGCCTCCCCTAGGTCGACTCAGCCTCAAATGAGTACCTGGTGCGGTGTGTAGTAAACATCGCCACTAGGGAGACAAATGCGGTCGGGCGTGGGGCTGGCCACCCACCCCCTCGTGTACCGTTCCGGCCTTCATAGGTGCTCGCTATCAACACTTGCCACTACAGTCTGTTAAGGCTATATGGGGGATATTTGTATTTTGTGTAAGTGTGTGAGTGTGTGCCCGTATGTATGTATGTGTGTGCGTGAGTGTGTGCGATGGGGCTGTTGAAATATTGAGGGTTTGTGGGAGGGGATTAACCCAAATCGAAAAAAAAACTCTCTACTTGTTGTTTCAGTTTCCGACCCCTGGGTTAGTCGATAGCGTGCGGGCGGGGGGGTAATTCCCGTCTCTTCCTAGAAATATAACCCCAGCGTGGAAGAGTAGGAGGAGGTCAAATACCCTTTGAGAGGGGTACGGCCCGGTAGCTCCATCCAGTGGAGAGGGGCATTCTGCCCCGCAGTTGGCGTGAGGGGGCACTTGCAGGGCTGCGCCTTCGCCTTCTGCCCCGCAGTTGGTGTGAGGGGGCACTTGCAGGGCTGCGCCTTTGCCTTCTGCTAGGCAGTTGGCGTGAGGGGGCACTTGCAGGGCTGCGCCTTCGCCTTCTGCTAGGCAGTTGGCGTGAGGGGGCACTTGCAGGGCTGCGCCTTCGCCTTCTGCTAGGCAGTTGGCGTGAGGGGGCACTTGCAGGGCTGCGCCTTCGCCTTCTGCTAGGCAGTTGGCGTGAGGGGGCACTTGCAGGGCTGCGCCTTTGCCTTCTGCTAGGCAGTTGGCGTGAGGGGGCACTTGCAGGGCTGCGCCTTCGCCTTCTGCTAGGCAGTTGGCGTGAGTGGGCACTTGCAGGGCTGCGCCTTTGCCTTCTGCTAGGCAGTTGGCGTGAGGGGGCACTTGCAGGGCTGCGCCTTTGCCTTCTGCTAGGCAGTTGGCGTGAGGGGGCACTTGCAGGGCTGCGCCTTCGCCTTTAACATGAGAGCGGTGCGTGGTTTTGGGTCATGTTAGGAACGCCGTGTGAGAAATAGTTCATATCTCCCTCTCAAGTTGACTTCGCCAGCAATCCCTACAGAATGAACAAAGATATAAAAAAATTATATGAAGGCAAAAAAAAACGGAATGTTCCAGAGGTTTCACCATGTTGACATTACATCACAGGCGCACGGAGATGGAAGACGCGGGCACACAGACACACCCACGCACAGACAACAACAACAACAACAACAACCGCCATTCGCCACTAAGTGGCGGTGACGTCACCACGATGCTTGTGCCAGGCCAAGTGCACCTTGAGGCCACGTGAAGTGTCGAAAGCCCGCTGGCAGGAGGTCACGGGGCAGACCCAGGTGCCACGGGTCGACTGACCGAGATGACCGAGATGACTGGCTGATGCACCACCTGTGCCCCCTACTGTGCCAACTTGCTGTGCTTTAGCCACCCGGCGCTCCGCTCGTTGTTGTGAGCGTCGCTCCTCTGCCCTCCAAATGCCCAGTAGCGTCCTTCACGAGCCTCCTCCACAGAGACCGATCTTGACACCGCTGGTACCAGTCATTGGCAAGTCCACTCAGCTCCACGTCCTCCTGTACCACATCACTCCATCTCTTCTCGAGCCCGTGCCGCGCCCGTTTAGCCCCCTCGATCCGCCCGAACAAAAGCTGTTTAGGCATGCGGTGGCTGGGCATGCGGGCTACATGACCCAGCCAACGCAGCCTTGCCTGCTGGAGGAGCTCACCGATGGGACTTTGCCCAGATATTTTTTTATGAGCTCCTCACACAATCCAACCTGGTTAAACCCAGGATGGATCGTAGACAGGCCAGCCTAAATGTTTCCAACCGGCGAAGATCCTCCATTAGGGGGGTCCACGTTTCGCAAGCGTAGAGAAGGGAGGGAATGACCGTGGCCGAGAAGACCCGAAGCTTCGTGTGGAGCAACAGACCAGGTAGCTTCCACACAGCGTTATGCAACCGATGAAAAGATATTGCCGCTCGACTTATTCGGAGTGAGACCTCTGCTGTATTATGTTAAACAGGCACTGCGCCACTAACGCGGACACCAACGCCAGTGACGATTATTTGAACCGGTGCTGGGATCTCCCCCTAGGTCAGCTCAGCCATAAAAATTCATACCTGGTGCGGTGTGTAGTAAACATCGTCACTGTGAGAGACAAAAGCGGCCGGGGCGTGTCTTTGTGCACGAGACAGAAGCATCAAAGATAAAGATCCCCCGTATAGCCTTAACAGACTGTAGGGGCAAGTACTGTTATCGAGTAGCACCAATGAAGACCGGCACTTTGGCACACGAGGGGGTGGGTGGGTCGTGTGGCCTTCACCACGCCCGACAAAAGCGCCACACGTGCGTGCCCTCTGCAAGCTTCGGGTCGCGTGTTGCCTGCTGACCGCATTTCGCACGCCCGGCCACAGCTCGGTGAAGGGGAGGGAGTAGGGGAGGAGGAGGAGGGCATCACGGCCCCGTGCAGATGGCAGCAGCAGATAAAGTCGAAACCTCATGGGAAACACGTGCCTCTCCGCTTTCTTGCTTCCTCCTGAACGAGACTCGCCCAGGCAGCTGCCAGAAGTCACGAGGTGTTCGCGATCAGAATCTTTATTTGTTCCTGCAGGAGCAGGAGGAGGAGGAATCCGATGGGCTATGAAGCGCTTTGTTTTTTCACAGATGTCCACTAGGGCCGCGGGGTCCGAACGTTACAACACGCAACACAAAAACATGATGGGAGTGCAAATTATACGAAAGGTAAACAAAACATATATATGCAATATAAATATAAACTATTTGTTATTTTAGCAGGTAAAGCCCAACTGAGCTATTAGATTATTTTTTTCAGAAGTGACCGGGCCACAAATGATGGCTAAACGAAGTGGCCCATCGTATGGAAATTTGGAGGAGCCAAATCATCTAAATAATGTGGTCCGGACTGACAGAGGAGTTCAAGATGTCATCGTGGTGGTCAAAGATATCGGTGTCACCACCACCATCATCATCACCACCAACCACCACCATCACCACCAACCACCAACCACCACCACCAACCACCACCACCATCACCACCAACCACCACCACCATCACCACCATCACCACCACCACCATCACCACCAACCACCACCACCAACCACTACCACCATCATTGCAAACAATCTTCATTTGAAGATTTCGTGACTGCAAAAAATCCATACTCTTTGGTTCTTTCGGCAAAGTCACGTAGGTAGAAAATAAAAAAATAAATCACGACGTTTCGGGCGCAACACAAGCGTCCGTCGTCAGGTGGGAAAATGTTTTACCTACGTGACTTTACCGAAAGAACCAAAGAGTATTGCAAACAATATCTAAACACATTTTGTTCTTGATGGTTGCTGAGTGAGCACGCAGGCCCCGAAGGGTCCGAGCGGCCAGCAACGAACGGCACTAATTATACGAGTCGCTACGTTTCTTGAATTGGGTTATTTACTGTAACTCAAAGACGGAGCTGTGCGAAGACAGAAGCAGCATGTGAAGTGTCGTGACCTGCAAGTGGCGAATGAGTGAGTTGTTGTGACCGGCAGTGTGGTGAGTGGATGGGTGTGATCAGTGGATGGGTGTGTGAGTGGGAGAGTTAGTGGGAGAGTGTGCGAGCGGGTGAGTGAGTGGATGGGTGAGTGGGTAGTGGGTGAGTGAGTGAGCGGGTGAGTGGATTGTTGTGACTGGCAGTGTGGTGAGTGTATGGGTGTATGGGTGTGTGAGTGGGAGAGTGAGTTGGTGAGTGAGCGAGCCGGTGAGTGAGTGTATTGTTGCGACCGGCAGTGTGGTGAGTGGATGGGTGAGTGAGCAGGTGAATAAGTGATTGTGTTGTTGTGACCGGCAGTGTGGTGAGTGGATGGGTGAGTGGGGAGTCGATGAGTGAGTGATTGTTGTGACCGACAGTGTGGTGAGTGGATGGGTGACTGAGCGAGCAGGTGGGTGTATTGTTGTGACTGGCAGTGTGGTGAGTGGAAGGGTGAGTGGGGAGTGGGTGGCTGAGTGAGTGGGTGAGTGTATTGTTGTGACCGGCAGTGTGGTGAGTGGACGGGTGATTGGGGAGTGAATGGGTGTGTGAGTGGGTGAGTGAGTGGGTGAGTGTATTGTTGTGACTGGCAGTGTGGTGAGTGGATGGGTGAGTGGGGAGTGGGTGAGTGAGTGGATTTTTGTGACTGGCAGTGTGGTGAATGGATGGGTGAGTGGGGAGTGGGTGAGTGAGCGGGTGAATGAGTGAGTGTGTTGTGACAGGAAGTGTGGTGAGTGGATGGGCGAGTGGGGAGTGGGTGAGTGAGTGTATTGTTGTGACTGGCAGTGTGAATGGATGGGTGAGTGGGGAGTGGATGGGTGTGTGAGTGGGGAGTGGGTGAGTGAGCGGGTGCATGAGTGAGTGTATTGTTGTGATCGGCAGTGTGGTGAGTGGATGGGTGAGTGGATGGGTGAGTGGATGGGTGAGTGGGTGAGTGGATGGGTGAGTGGGGAGTGGGTGGGTGAGTGAGTGGGTGAGTGTATTGTTGTGACCGGCAGTGTGGTGAGTGGATGGGTGAGTGGGGAGTGGGTGAGTGGGCGAGTGAGTGGATTGTTGTGGCAGGCAGTGTGGTGAGTGGATGGGTGAGTGGGGAGTGGGTGAGTGAGTGGATTGTTGTTACAGGCAGTGTGGTGAGTGGATAGGTGTGTGAGTGGAAGAGTAAATAAGTGAGCGGGTGAGTGTGTTGTGACATGCAGTGTGGTGAATGAGTGGGTGTATTGTTATGGGGAGCGGAGGCGCAGCGGTTAGCGTGCTGCGCTCTGAAACCGGCGACCGGTGACGGTCCCTGGGCCTCCCCCTAAGTCGACTCAGCCTCAAATGAGTACCTGGTGCGATGTGTAAAACATCGCCACTGGGTTGACAAAGGCGGCCCGGCGTGGTGCTAGTCACCAACCCCTTCGTGGGTGGATGTGTTCAACTTCCCATCACTAATAAGTACGATAATACAGTATTTAAAAAAACTTTTTTAAAAACACGCTTTCATGAAATGTACCGTACTCGCAATGGCAAAACTCCACGACTCCAGGAAGTGGCCCCGAAGCTTGCCACAACGTCAGGGGGCCGTGGTGATCTACAGCCAACGTGAGTTGAGCTTAGACAATTAGACCCAAGCCGAAACATAACATTTAAAAAAGATGGTTTAAATTTTTTATTTTATATACTGTTTGATAGAAGCCAGTATATAGTCATCAGTATGACATAACCAAGTTTGCAGTGGATACCACATTGGGAAGCGGCTAAAAATTGAGTTACAAGATTTGAGGATACGACAACAACAGACAGAGTGAGTTAAATAAAAGTGCGTAAAAAAATAGTCCCCCCTCCCGTGCACCCCTCTAGACGATGTACTTGGCCTACTCTTCCACGCTGCAATAGGGGTGTGGGAGGTGCCTACGCTTTACCACACCACCACACGTGGCCTGCCGATTTGCTAACAAGCGATGGAACCCCCCGTGGATGGGACACCGGGTGGTTGTGTGGGTGCCGCCACGGGAGATCGAATCGCGCGCGTTAAGGGGCCGTCCATAAATTACGTCACGCGATTTTGTACGATTTTTGACTCCCCCCCCCCCCTCGTCACACGGCGTCACAAAAAGTCATATATGACGTCACAAAGCTCTGCCCCACCCCCCCCCAAAAAAACCATGCTTCAAATGGCTTTAAACTATTGTCATTGTAGTGCGTATTTAATGTGGCGCTGCACTCTGATGTTGTAGGAGAAATCATTTATTAAAAAGTTTATTTAATTAAGTAGAACGTGTTGTCTATATTTATTACTGGCAGGAACCACCTGGTTCCACCAGCCCACAGGGGATTATTGCGTCCGTCCGACCGTCGTGCATCAACAAATGGGAGAGGGGAGGGTGGGGAGGGGCTGGGTGGGGGGTGGGAGGGGCTGGGTGGGGAGGGGTGGGGAGGGGCTGGGTGGGGGGTGGGAGGGGCTGGGTGGGGAGGGGCTGGGTGGGGGGTGGGAGGGGCTGGGTGGGGAGGGGCTGGGTGGGGGGTGGGAGGGGCTGGGTGGGGAGGGGCTGGGTGGGGGGTGGGAGGGGCTGGGTGGGGAGGGGTGGGGAGGGGCTGGGTGGGGGGTGGGAGGGGCTGGGTGGGGAGGGGCTGGGTGGGGGGTGGGAGGGGCTGGGTGGGGAGGGGCTGGGTGGGGGGTGGGAGGGGCTGGGTGGGGAGGGGCTGGGTGGGGGGTGGGAGGGGCTGGGTGGGGAGGGGCTGGGTGGGGGGTGGGTGGGGGCTGGGTGGGGAGGGGCTGCGTGGAGAGTGGCTGGTCACCCCGTGGTGCCCTTATAAAACTCAACGTTTAACCTACTCACGCCGGCTTGTGCCCGCCCTCACAGTCGGGCATATTTGCGGAATACACCACGCCGCCGTTGACCCTGCAGGCCATTGACCGAGCAACCCGACGTTCCTACCAGCACCCACCGCAGGAGGAGGAGGAATGTGTTTGTAGTGAACGCCGAGTTAATGTTGTGAGTTTTTTTCAATGTCCCCTTCGTGGTGCCAGTGAAGAAGCGAGGTTGGAATCCGTCCGCATTCACCACAATGCTAAAACACAAAACTGCCCGCATTATTTATGCGCCGCGAAGGAGAAGGGCCGTTTCCCGAAACGTCGACCATTACATTGGGGTTTTTCCCCCTTCTCCCCTGAGGCGAACTTATTGAGTTTCTAACCATTTGAACAATATGCGGCTGGAGGTTACACCTCTGATCTGGCAACATAGCTGGATGGTATTTAAAACATTTTTTTAAACGTTCTCCACATTCTAACAATAACATTACTTCTATACGTTGGCTTATTCCCTTTACCAAACTAATTTTAGTCAACAATATTTATCGCGTATAATGTTATTTTTTAATATATAGCCGTGACGTCACGTCCTGCTTCCTCTGCAGCGCGGAATTCTGGGATTTGGGGGTTGGCGACTTTCCCGCCAAAATTCTCCCTCCGCGTCGTCGTCCGGGCCGCATTCTCACCTCGGGGCTTCGTGTTGAGTTTGTGAGGAGAAGTCGAGAACATTTTATAAAGTTGTTGATTCTTTGACGAGTGACGAGCCATGGACGCGACCAGTGGGATGCGAGCGCGCGTGAACACCAGCACGCTGTCCCAGTACGTGGGCAAGGTGGTGCAATTCCTCGGGAAAGTGGAGCAGGTGGGTGGACACGGGGCCTCGCTCGCTCACTCATCCCACTACTCACTCACCCACCCGCCACTCACCCACTCACTACTCACTCACCCAACTCACCCACTCGCTACTCACCCAACTCACCCACTCGCCACCCACTACTCACCCAACCCACTCACCCACTACTCACCCAACCCACCCACTCACCCAACCCACCCACTCGCCACTCACCCAACTCACCCACCCACAACTCACCCAACCCACCCACCCACTACTCACCCAACCCACCCACTCGCCACTCACCCAACTCACCCACCCACAACTCACCCACCCACTACTCACCCAACCCACCCACTCGCCACTCACCCAACTCACCCACCCACAACTCACCCAACCCACCCACTCGCCACTCACCCAACCCACTACTCACCCAACCCACCCACCCACTACTCACCCAACCCACTCACTCGCCACTCACCCAACCCACCCACCCACTACTCACCCACTCGCCACTCACCCACTCACCCAACCCACTCACCCACTACTCACCCAACCCACCAACTCACCCAACCCACCAACTCACCCAACCCACCCACCCACTACTCACCCAACCCACTCACTCGCCACTCACCCAACCCACTACTCACCCAACCCACCCACCCACTACTCACCCAACCCACTCACTCGCCACTCACCCAACCCACCCACCCACTACTCACCCACTCGCCACTCACCCACTCACCCAACCCACTCACCCACTACTCACCCAACCCACCAACTCACCCAACCCACCAACTCACCCAACCCACCCACCCACTACTCACCCAACCCACTCACTCGCCACTCACCCAACCCACCCACCCACTACTCACCCACTCGCCACTCACCCACTCACCCAACCCACTCACCCACTACTCACCCAACCCACCAACTCACCCACCCACTACTCACCCAACCCACCCACTCGCCACTCACCCAACCCACTACTCACCCAACCCACCCACCCACTACTCACCCAACCCACTCACTCGCCACTCACCCAACCCACCCACCCACTACTCACCCACTCGCCACTCACCACTCACCCAACCCACTCACCCACTACTCACCCAACCCACCAACTCACCCAACCCACCAACTCACCCAACCCACCCACTCGCCACTCACCCAACTCATCCACCCACTACTCACCCACTCGCCACTCACCCAACTCATCCACCCACTACTCACCCAACCCACCCACTCGCCACTCACCCAACTCACCCACCCACAACTCACCCAACCCACCCACCCACTACTCACCCAACCCACCCACTCGCCACTCACCCAACTCACCCACCCACAACTCACCCAACCCACCCACCCACTACTCACCCAACCCACCCACTCGCCACTCACCCAACCCACTACTCACCCAACCCACCCACCCACTACTCACCCAACCCACTCACTCGCCACTCACCCAACCCACCCACCCACTACTCACCCACTCGCCACTCACCCACTCACCCAACCCACTCACCCACTACTCACCCAACCCACCAACTCACCCAACCCACCAACTCACCCAACCCACCCACTCGCCACTCACCCAACTCATCCACCCACTACTCACCCACTCGCCACTCACCCAACTCATCCACCCACTACTCACCCAACCCACCCACTCGCCACTCACCCCACCCACAACTCACCCACTCGCCACTCGCCCAACTCACCCAACTAACGCACTCACCCAACTCACCCACCCACAACTCACCCACCCACTACTCACCCAACCCACCCACTCGCCACTCACCCAACTCACCCAACTCACCCACCCACAACTCACCCACTCGCCACTCGCCCAACTCACCCAACCCACTCACTCACCCAACTCACCCACTCGCTACTCACCCAACTCACCCACTCGCCACCCACTACTCACCCAACCCACTCACCCACTACTCACCCAACCCACCCACTCACCCACTCACCCAACCCACCCACTCGCCACTCACCCACTTGCCACCCACCACTCACCCAACTCACCCACCCACAACTCACCCAACCCACCCACCCACTACTCACCCAACCCACCCACTCGCCACTCACCCAACTCACCCACCCACAACTCACCCAACCCACCCACCACTCGCCCAATCCACTCGTACTCACGCCACATTCACACCTCACTCGCTGTCCGCACTCACACCCCACGCTCACACCTCACATTCACCCGAGCACATGAACACTGCGCACACACACACCTCACATTTACCCGAGCACATGAACACTGCGCACACGCACACCTCCTCACTCACACTCCACATGCACACTCCACACTCGCGTTTGCCATTTGTATCACGAGATAAGATGTCACGTTAAGAAGACAAGATGGGTGAACGTGAAGCGACAGTGGTGACTGCCTGCCCTGTGACTGACCCTCCCTTGGCCTCTCCTTCCCCAAGGTTCACCAGTCCGGTTCGAGCTTCACAATGAGCGACGGAGATGGCCAGAACATCACCGTGGAGATGCAGGCACCGGTGCGGAGAGAGGCGGCACGGGTTCTATGAGATGTTAACTACCTCGCCTGGTATACAGGAGGTCGTGGTGCGATCCCGACCCTGACGCCTGCTGCTGTATATTTGGAGTTTGCGTGTCTCTCTCTCGCATCATTATCACGGTGGCTAGAAGATGTTAACTACCTCGCCTGGTGTACAGGAGGTTGTGAGTTCGATCCCAACCCTGACGCCTGCTGTATATTTGGAGTTTGCATGTCTCTCTCTCTCCCCGTGGTCGCGTATTTTCTTCGGGTCCTCCGGTTTTCCCATCCACATTGAAAAACGTGCGTTTTAGAGTATTTGGCTGCTGTACATTTCCACGCGATAAGCAACTAAGTTGAGCTAACGTTTGTGGCCATGTCGCTTCTGAAAAAGAACTGTATAGCTCAGAGGACCTTACCTGGTAAAATATAAATAGTAGTACTTTGTTACGGTGGGGTGGGGGGATTCAGTGAGAGGATGACAGGTGGACATCTGTGAAAAAGAGCTTTATAGCTCATCGGATTCCTCCAGTATTCTGATTCTGTCCATCAACCGATAGCACCCGGGTCTGTCCCGTGACCTGCCAGCGGTCGTTCAACACTTCACGTGGCGTTAAAGTGCACCTAGCCTGGCACAAGCAGTGTGGTAATGTCACCACCACTTGTACGTGGCCAACCGCACTGATCGGAGGAGCAGGGGAAAGACAACAAACTGAACATAAAAAGCAGTTCTAAAGTGATGAGTTTTCAATTTAGATTATTTAAAATAGCAGCGGCTTCCTAATATCGGAAGGAAGAGCTGGAAAAACGCATCTGAACGCGCGCGTGCGATGCGGTGTCCCACTTTGTTCGCTGGCCAGCCAAAACCGCTACGGGGATGACCGAAGTTTGTGTGTTGCCCCCCCCCACACACCATCGCACGATTGTGTGAGGAGGGGGGGGGGACAATTGGCCCTGTGAACCGAGGTCCACTTGTCACCGTGTGACAAAGCTCAGAGCAAGCGCCATTCGCTGCTTCTTGCAGGTGCTCGTGGTCCGAACGCGGCAGGCCGTCCCGGTTAATGCTGCGGGCGTGTACGCACCACGGACGTGAAAGATCGCGTGACCTCATTCGAATTGACCAGGCCGCCCATTGTGTTGCGGCGGCGTAGTCCGTCAGAAGAATTACCCTCCGAATGTTTTAATTGGGATATCACACACACGGCAAACATTGCTCATTGCGTGCGTGCGTGGGCGTGTTCGTTCCGCAGCTGGACGAATTGCTGAGTGGGGTGGTGGACGTGGCGGCTCGCGTCACCCACAAGGGCTCGCTGCAATGCCTGAGCTACGAGCGCATCCGGGAGGACAAGGTGCCCTTCGGTGAGACCCCCACCGCACCGCCACCACTCCGCATACGCACAGCTCCACCAACCGCACCCCCACTCATCCCCCACCCACTGCCACCGGACCCCCACTGCATCACCCACCGCATCACCCACTGCATCACCCACTGCATCACCCACTGCATCACCCACTGCATCACCCACTGCATCACCCACTGCATCACCCAACTGCATCACACCACCACACCCCCACTGCATCACCCACTGCATCACCCACCACACCCCCACTGCATCACCCACTGCATCACCCACCGCTCTGCCCACCGCACCCCCACTGCATCACCCACTGCATCACTCACTCACCCACTGCATCACCCACTGCATCACTCACTCACCCACTGCATCACCCACTGCATCACTCACTCACCCACTGCATCACCCACGTGTCATCCCCACTGCATCACCCACTGCATCACCCCCTGCATCACCACTGCCTATCACCCCGCTCACTCCACCGCATCCACCCACTGCATCACCCATGCATACCCACTGACATCAACCACGGCATCACCCACATGCATCACCCACTGCATCACCCACTGCATCACCCCCTGCACATCCACTGCCTCACCCCCACAACCCCCCACTTCATCACCCCACTGAATACCCACCGCTCTGCCACAGCAACCCCCACTGCATCACCCACTGCATCACCCCACCTGCATCACCCACTGCATCACCCCTGCTCACCCACTGCATCACCCACGGGCTGCATCACCCCACTGCTCACCCACCGCTCTGCCACCGCACCCCCACTGCAGCACCCACTGCATCACCACTGCATCACCCACTGCATCCCCACTGCAATCACCCCCTGTATCACACCACCGCTCTGCCACCCGCACCCCCACTTCATCACCCACTGCATCACCCACTGCATCACCCCTGCCATCACCCCTGCATCACCCAAATGCTCACCCACTGCATCACCCCTGCATCACCCCACTGCATCACCCACTGCATCACCCCACTGCATCACCCACTGCATCACCCACTGCATCACCCACTGCATCACCCACTGCATCACCCCACTGCATCACCCACCACACCTCCACCGCTCTGCCACTGCACCCCCCACCACACTGCCGCCGCACCTCCACTGCGCCTTCACCACACCCCCACCGCACACCGTGCAGTTGCCAGCACGTACTCGCGGAGCAGAGACTTGGGAGGCAGGGTCGGTGGTGAGACGCCACGGGGCAGTCCTGCAAAGCAGCTTGGAGAGATCCGTGTGTGGGTTAGACCCGAGAGACGGAAGGAGAAACGCATGCATTCGAGTAAATACAACGGTGATTGACACCATTCTAACTACTCGGAAGAGTGAGCGGGCGGGCATGGGCAGAACACGTCACGGCCAAAAGGTATGAAGGCCGATGGTCAAATGTAATAACGGGAGTGCCAGCCAAGGAATGGAATGTGTCCAAGAGGACATCAACCGAGGAGATTGAGCGACGAATCGGTGTAGGTGCTTCATCACTGCATCGCGCGCTTTCAGATGCGCTTCTGTGGCCGTCTGGAATGCTCTTCTGGGGGGGTGCTGGCTCAACACGGGCGCCCCCCCCCCCCCGTCACGGCTCGCTGTGCAATGGAAACTAGCCGCCATCATTGGGTCGTACCTCCCCTCACCGCTGACCCCCGCCCCCACGCAAGATGCCTTGCGCCGTAACGACCGTGGTTTCCTCTTCTCCCTTTCGCGTTTCTCTCCTGTCTCGTCGCAGACCTCAACCTGTACAACGAGGCCATCAAGATTAGCCAGGACTTCTCCCAGTTCTACCTGCCGGAGCAACTGAACATGTGATGACCTCTGTCGTTCGAGCCCCCGTCGACCGGTCAACCCCAAACCAGCACACGGTGGAGTGGCGGAGTTGGGGGGGGGGTCTTAACTCACAGCGGACGGAGCGGGTTCACCCGCCTCGGCAGTTCCACGAATTGTCGCGATCCCATTCCAGAGTCGCGGTGAGCACGGTTGGCTACGTACGGTGGCGAAAGAGGTTTCACCGTGCGCTCGTGCATGGTTCGATTCGGGTGAAATGGCGCCTCTAGTGGCTGCAAGGGGTCTTCTTCTCGTCGTACAGCTGTTGTGGATGCAGCAGAACAACGACGCCTCCGACAATCTCACATTCAGGTGGTCAGGTTGGCCACAAGGGTGATGCAAACTCAAGAACACACAACGCATACGGGTCGAAAAGCATCGATTTTCACACGTGCTCGATTCTTCTCGCGTATCGGTGAGCTTAATCATATTTCGACGTTAATCGTTACTTCGTACCACCACCCAATAAAGTACCCACGGCGGTGGGATTTACGTATATTGAGACTTGTACCCCTTCCTCCACCGGCACATCTTGAGCCGTGCCGGCACTGGGCCAGCACGGCACGGGTAGTTTTCCCTGTTGCCGAGCCGGAACCGAAGCCGCCCTTAACGCTGGCTTCACGGGACAAATCCGCGCTAGGAGCGGGGCCTCGTGACGTGCGCACGATGCGTGTTTTCGCGTCGCCTGCGTCGTTTGCAACCGCGCGTCTTACGGTCATGAGTCGCGTAACGTCAGCGGCACGGCTCTACTTGTGCAGTGGAAAATAAACCCGGATTTCCTGACCTGTGCAGTGCTAACCCGGCATGGCCCCAGCACAGCTCAGATGTGCAAATGGAAAAGAGGTATTGGCTTGGTTATAAATTTAAACTAAACTATTTTAATTTTACCAGGTAAGGGCCACTGAGCTACATACAGTGAAACCTTGGATTGCGAGCATAATTCGTTCTGGAAACGTGTTTTATAATCCAAAACACTCATATCAAAGCATTAGTATATCAGTTGTGATCACGTGACGCTCGGCAGACAGCGTATACACGCACTGCTCGTATTGCAAGACCTCGCTCGTTTTTAAAAATAATATTTACTTAAAAATGTGCTCGTCTTGCAAAACACTCGCAGACCAAGTTACTCGCAACCCAAGCTTTTACTGGAGCTCTTTCAAAAGCGACCTGGCTATCTCAACTAATAGCTCAACGAAGTGGCTCATCATCCACGCGACCACGGAGAGAGAGAGAGATGTGCAAACTCCACATATACAGCAGCAAGTGTCGGGGTCAGGATCGAACCCACGACCGCCTGCATACCAGGCGATGGAGTTAAGAGTCATAGCGGAGAGGTGACTCGCCTGACTCGTGTTCTCGATTGGTGGTTCAAATCCTGATCTGCTCCGCGATATATTTGTACATCACAAACAGCGTAATCCATTGCTGCTTATTGTGCTCTCTTAATTTATAATTGCGTGACGTTGACCTTCTTTCACACCGTACGTAGCCAACCGCGCTAATTTAATTCGTGTCTTTCTAAATGTAAAATAAGAAATTGCAGTTTTTGTCAATCCGCCGCTGAATGAAGGCATCCGCCGCACACCGTATCAGTTGTGGGGGTTGCTTGACCATACTTCACCACGCTGGTCAGTGTGGTTCGATGAAGTGGATGCGGGTTGTATGGGGCTCCTTCAGATATCGCTCGCCGCTGCTGTTAGCAATGACCGGGAATCGAGCTCAAGTTTGTCAGGGATCGTAGTGTGGCCGCGTTCACTACTGCACCACCCTGCATTTCTAATTTTGTAGCATCGTAAATTACCACCAATGGAAGTTAAGTGCCAATGCATACAGAAGCACAACCGGTCCACACCCTGTTGGCTTTCCAGAACACCTTTACTCAGCAGCATTTGCCTAAGCAAGCAGACTCTGGACCGGTTTCAACTTCTTGAGTCTCGTCAGCAGAGCGAGGCTTGTGAACACAAATGCTGCCGGGTTGCCCGTCGTCATTGGCAGGAGCACCCCAACAAAGCCACAGCGTGCATCGTTTGTACATAACGGATGGGGAATGCGGTTGTGAATTAAAGTCAATTTGGGGAAGGACGTGTGTTAACATTAAGGCCATCACTGCGGCCCAAATATGTGGGGGTTTGTTTTGGCCATGGGTCAGGAACCCACAGCTCCTTGAGGAATCTCTTCGTTGGCGTTATTCACATGCATTTTGAAATAAAACATTTTTGTTTCCGAAATGTCTTGGCCAGGAGTCGGCAAACCTTGCAGGCTGTTGTATCGGTGCCGCATGTGGCTCTTTGAGGACCGCTACGTGACGTTATTCACGTGCATTGCGCCTCTTGAAATACATTTTTTGTTACCGAATTAGAAAAAAAAAACGGCTGCTCCTGTTATTTTTGTTGCTGACCCCACCACGCCCGGTCTTGGCTGTGTGAATTGAAAAAGTAAGCGCTCTTGACATTGAATTTGAAACGTAAGCGTTGTGACCGCGTAGCTTTTGGCCGCGGTTGTTCAGGCTCAATTTTGTTTTCGCATTGCCGCTCGGCCGAAGGCGTCGAGGTTCGGTGTGTAGCCACAGCTTCTAGATTTGAAGCTTTCGTGACTACAAGGATTCATACTCTTTGGTTTTTTCGGTAAAGTCACGTAGGTAAAAAAAGAAAATTAAAATTCATAGAAGTAATAATAGAAATAAAATAATAAAAATCACGACGTTTCGAAGGCAACACAAGTCTCCGTCATCAGGTGGGACCGTCACAGCTAGATTTACTGTATCAAGTGATACAGTAAATCGAGCTGTGACGGTCCCACCTGATGACGGAGACTTGTGTTGCCTCCGAAACGTCGTGATTTTTATTATTTTCTATTTATAAAAAATGTTTAAAAAATTACCTACGTGGCTTTACCGAAAAAACCTAAGAATATCCACAGCTTGTGTTGCGGAGGTTATAAGCTAAACTAAACTATTTTAAAAACCGCATTTTATTTGACCAGGTAAAGCCCACTGAGCTTTTAGCGGTTATTCAGAAGCAGCTTCTCATCACGTGGACACTTACAGCAGCCACATAATCTAAACGCACCTTTCTAAATGTGGAGGGAAAAAACGGAGGACCCGGAGAAAAATTAATGCAACCACAGAGATAACAATCGAACTCCCAAATATACAGCAGCAGGCGTCAGGGTCAGGACCGAACCCACGACCTCCCGCATACCAGGCGAGGGCGACAACATCCCGCCACCTCGGCATTTCCCCACCGAGCAATCGCAGTTAAATAGCCGCTTGAAGTGTTCACTTTGTGTTGATTCCATTGTTGTTTTCCTTGCTTGTTGAAGTATAGAGTGTCCGTGTTGTCATTTCCTTGAACCCTTCAAGTGAATTAAAATGAATTTTGCCTTCTGTGGAGCCGTTGTGGTCGTCTGATGCTTGTTGTTCAACGTGGAGGAGGATCTTGGGCTCCCGGTGGGTGTGACTGAGATGAGCGGGCGAGTTGCAAAGCGAGCGGCCAAATTAGACTCGACGACGTTCCCGCTTGAAGCGACGTCGCTCATCATCGGGGCAAGGTGCAGACATTCCGTTATGATAACGCCACAGAAATAATGGCAGCTCGCGATGCGGGCAGTCTTCACTCAACTGTTGAGAGAGACTGTTCCTCCCGAACAGCAGAGAACTCGGTCCGCTGTGGCCAGTCCCGCCTGTGGTAGTGGGTCTTGGTGTCTACATATTTTGTAGTCATTTTTTATTTCTTTAGTATAAATACATGTTAATGATGATTCATATGTAGTTTTTTTTTTACTTTATATGAACGAAAAGACACATGCACACGTTTTCTCATTGAAAATCGGTCAATTTCAAAATATCACTGTCCTGGTCACAAAACCAAAGTTTGTGGAGAATAATAGCCATTAGCTGTACTTTTGAGGCATCAGCAATTAGGAAAATATTCCTGCGGAGGGAGCTGGTAGGAACGTTGGGTTGCTCGGTCAATGGCCAGGGTCAACGGCGGCGTGGTGTATTCCGCAAATATGCCCGACTGTGAGGGCGGGCACAAGCCGGCGTGAGTAGGTTAAACGTTGAGTTTTATAAGGGCACCACGGGGTGACCAGCCCCTCCCCACCCAGCCCCTCCCCACTCTCCATCCTGCCCCACCCCTCCCATTCTTGGATGCACGACGGACGGACACAATAATCCCCTGTGGGCTGGTGGATCCAGGAGGTTCCTACCAGTGTAACACTTTACTGCCCAGGAACAAAAAATACACTTGTTACACAGTGCAATCACACACACGGGGTTAACACACACACGGGTAAACAATAACACACAGGGTTAACAATTACACACACGGGGTTAACACACGAGTTAACAATCACACAGTTATCACACGGCGTTAACACACACAGGGTTAACACACACACGGGTTAACACACACGGGTTAACAGACACACACGGGTTAACACTCACACACACATAGGGTTAACACACACACAGTGTTAACACACAGGGTTAACACACACACAGGTTAACAGACACACAGGGTTAACACAGAATTAACACACACAGAGTTAACACACACACACAGAGTTAACACACACAGGGTTAACACACAGAGTTAACACACACACACAGGGTTAACACACACACAGGGTTGGCAATCGCGCTCACTGTTCGCAGCCACGCACACAGCACGCACGCGTTTGTCTGCCGGGAGCTGCCTTGTGGAGGAGAGAAGAGGTGGGGAGGGGGTCTGGTGCAATGCCTGGCTGATGAGGCTCTAGCTGACGAGGTGTGGCTGATGAGGAGGGTGCTGACTGTGGCTGGCTGTCTGAAGAGGCACTGTCTGGGTGAGGAGGTGCTCATTCTAGATTTGAAGCTTTCGTGCCTGCAAGGATTGATACTATTAGGTTTTTTCGTTAAAAGTCACGTAGGAAAAAAAAAATAATACTGATGAATAATAAATGGTAGAAATAATAATAGAAATAAAATAATAAAATGATAGAAATAATAGTAGAAATAAAATAATAAAATGACAGAAATAATAGTAGAAATAAAATAGAAATAAAATATTTTATTTCTCCTATCATTTCTATCATTGTATTATTTATTTGTATTATTCATTTTTACCTACGTGACTTTACCGGAAAAACCTAAGGGTTTGAGGGGGTGCTGTTTGGATGAGGATGTGCTGTCTGGATGAGCTGAAGAGAGGTCGTCTCGCTGACTGAAGAGGTGCCAGCTTGACCGTGGAGGAGCAGGAGGAGGCTGCATGAAGAGGTGTGGCCGGATGACCGCTTGCTGCGCTGTTCCTCTGCACACGTGGGTGGACAGATGTGGGGGCTGGGTTCACGCCGACCCGCTCTGCTGTGCACGCGTGTGTTGCACTTCTTTCGCGCCGTACGCAGCCAACCGCGATAGTCGCAGATGCGGCGGACTGTCAGTCTAGATTTGAAGATTTCGTGAATATGACTGTCAGTCTATGTGACTGTCTGACTGGCTTGTCTGACGTCAGTCTAACTGACTGTCTGACTGTCTAACTGGCTGACTGACTGGCTGGCTATCTGACTGACTGGCTTTCTGTCAGTATGACTGGCTGACTGACTGTCTGACTGTCTGACTGACTGACTGTCTGACTGGCTGGCTATCTGACTGTCTGAATGACTGGCAGGCTGACTGTCTGACTGGCTGTATGACTGGCTGACTGACTGTCTAACTGTCTGAATGACTGGCTGACTGTCTGAATGACTGTCTGACTGACTGTATGACTGGCTGACAGACTGACTGTCTGTCTAACTGACTGACTGTCTGTCTGGCGAGCTAACCTCCAAGAGGCTCTGGCTGGCTGAAGAAAGGGGGATGCGAGGCGGTGGGGGCTGGTCTGACGTTGTCTCAAGAAGCCTGCAGAGGAAGAACGAGGTGGTTGGTGGTGGTTGGTGGTGGTTGGTGGTGGTTGTGGTTGGGGTGGTTACTGAGTGAGTGATTGGTGGCGGTTGTTGGTTGGGGTGGTTATTGGTTCTTGGTGGTGGTTGTTGTTGTTGGTGGTGGTTATTGAGTGAGTGATTGGTGGTGGTCGTTGGTTGTTGGTTGGGGTGGTTATTGGTGGTGGTAGTTGTTGGTTGTTGCTGCTGCTGCTGCTGGTGGCTGCGTCCCGCCGACTGGAGCGATGTGCCCCACGCGCCACGTGCTGGCCTGCATGCTGGCCTGCGCCCTGCTCGAGGTGGCCTGCGGCCTCGCAAGCATCGCCCTGGGGGCCGCATCCGTGGCCTGGGCGCTGCGGGGGGCCCAGCCGGTCCGCCTGGGGCACGGGGCCCCCCTGTGGAGCGGAGTTTGCGTGAGTTGCGGGGGCACGGGGAGCTGATGTGTTTGAGAGGAGCGGTGGTGCAGTGGTTTAGGTGTGTGTGTCTGTGTGTCTGTGTGTGTGTATCTATGTGTGTTTTTTGTGTTGTACGTCAGTGTGTTTGTCTGTGTGTATCTATGTGTGTGTCTATGTGTGTGTCTATGTGTGTGTCTATGTGTGTGTCTATGTCGGTGTGTGTGTCTGTGTGTACATGTGTGTATCGGTGTCTGTATGTCTGTGTATAGGTGTGTGTGTACAGGTGTGTGTGTGTACAGGGTGTGTGTACAGGTGTGTGTGTACAGGTGTGTACGGATTGTAGTGGGGCGCTATGCTACGAACCGGGCGACCCGAGTTCGATTCCCGCTCAGGACCAACACCGGTGCCGATTATTCTGAACCGGTCCTGGGCCTCCCCTAGGTCGACTCAGCCTCACATGAGTACCTGGTGCGGTGTGTAAAGATCGCCACTGGGGAGACAAAGGCGGCCGGGCGTGGTGTGCCGGCCTTTATAGGTGCTACTACTCGCAAACAACACTTGCTCCAACATTCTGCTACATGCTATCCGGGGGATCTTTGTGGTTGTTATACGCGTGAATTACATAATTCACATCCACACCACGCACACTGATCCACAACCACAGGGTGTGCTTGTAACACCTAATCGCCCACGACACACAGACACACAGACAAAGTCAAAGATCCCCCGTATAGTCTGAACAGACTGTAGGGGCAAGTGCTATTAGCAAGCACCTATGAAGGCCAGAACGGTACACGAGGGGGTGGGTGGCCAGCACCACCCCCGACCGCCTTTGTCTCCCCAGTGGCGACGTTTACACACCGCACCGGGTACTCATTTGAGGCTGAGTCGACCTAGAGGAGGCCCAGGACCGGTTCAGACAATCGTCAACTGGGTGTTGACCGTGAGCGGGAATCGAACCCTGGTCGCCGGGTTCGTATCGCAGCGTGCTAACCGCTACACCACCGCTCCCCGTACACACCACACACTCACCACACACTCACCACACTCACCACACACTCACCACACCACTCACCACACACTCACCACTCACCACATACTCACCACACTCACCACACACTCACCACACACTCACCACACTCACCACACACTCACCACACTCAGCCTTATTGCCACCACAGGCAACAATCGCTGTCACACTTCCACGGCGGGGGGGGGGGTAGGCGAGAGAGTCGTCGTCTTGTCGCATCGCCACATCACTCCCATTGCTCTTGGGCACGGCAATGCGACAAGGGTTTTTTTTAACATTTAACTCTTGTGTATGTGTGGGTTTTTATTCGTGTGTTTTTTTTATACGTGTGTGTGGTGTTTGTATTGTTTTAAGCCCAGGGCTATGACCGATGTACAATCAGCGCCTGTGGGGGGGGGGGGGGGTAACAACATCGAGTGAATTAGAAAGCTTTTTGGACCGCGCGTGTCGATTCGAATCCGTCAACTGTGACGGGAGCTCTGAGCGAATAATCAACGAGATGATCCAACCGCTCACTCGCTCATTCACCCACTCGCCCACCCACTCACCCGCCTGACTCATCCACTCACTCACTCACCAACCCGATGGCCACCCACTCACCATCACCCACCCGCTGACTCACCCACCTATTCACAGCCGCTGACTCACCCACTCACCCACCCACTCACTCGCCCACCCACTCACACCGCTGCCTCGCCCATCCACTCACTAGCCCGCCCACTCACTCGCCCCCTACTCACTCACCCGCCCACTCACTCACCCACCCACTCACTCGCCCACCCACTCACCCGCTGCCTCGCCTACCCACTCACTCGCCCACCCACTCACTCGCCCACCTACTCACCCACCCACTCACTCGCCCACCCACTCACTCACTGACTCACTCGCCCACCCACTCACCTGCTGACTCACCAACCCCCCACTCACCCACCAACCCACTCACCACACTGCGGGTCACCCACTGACTCACCCATTGACTCGCACCCTCTCACTCAGTCACTCACCACACTGCGTCAAGCAACACACTCGCTCACCCACTCACTCACTCACCCACCCACTCACCCACCCACCACTCACCCACCCACTCACCCACCCACCCCCCCTCACCCACTCACTCACCCACCCACTCACCACCCACTCACTCACCCACCCACTCACCCACTCACCCCACCCACTCACCCACTCCCCTCACCCACTCTCACCCACTCACCCACTCACCCCCACCCACTCACCCACCCCTCACCCACCCACCCACCCACCCACTCACCCCCCCCCCACCCACTCACTCACTCACTCACCCACTCACCCACCCACCCACCCACTCACCCACTCACTCACCCACTCACTCCACCCACTCACCCACCCACTCACCCACCCACTCACTCACCCACTCACTCACTCACCCACTCACTCACTCACCCACTCACCCACCCATTCACTCACCCACTCACCCACCCACTCACCCACCCACTCACACCCACCCACTCACTCACCTCACCCCTCACCACCCCTCACCCACCTACCCACTCACCCACCCACCCACTCACCCATCACCCCCCACTCACCCACTCACCCACCCACTCACCCACCCACTCACTCACCCACTCACTCACCCACTCACTCACCACTTACCACCCACCCACTCACACTCACTCACCCACTCACCCCCACTCACCCACCCACTCACTCACCCACTCACCCCCACCCACTCACTCACTCACTCACACCACTCACCCACTCACTCACTCACCCACTCACCCACCCACTCACCCACTCACTCACCCACCCACTCACCCACTCACCCACCCACCCACTCACCCACTCACCACCCACTCACCCACTCACTCACCCACCCACTCACCCACCCACTCACTCACCCACTCACTCCCCACTCACTCACCCACTCACCCACTCACTCACCCACTCACTCACCCACTCACCCACTCACCCACCCACCCACTCACCCACCCACTCACCCACCCACTCACCCCACTCACCCACTCACTCACTCACCCACTCCCTCACCCACTCACCCACTCACCCACCCACCCACTCACCCACTCACTCACCCCCACTCACCCACTCACCCCCCACTCACCCACCCACCCACTCACCCACTCACTCACTCACCCACTCACCCACTCACTCACTCACCCACTCCCCACCCACCCACCCACTCACCCACTCACTCACCCACCCACTCACCCACTCACCCACCACCCACCACCACCCACTCACCTACCCACCCCACCACCACCCACTCACCCACTCACCCACCCACTCACCCACTCACTCACTCACCCACTCACCCACCCACTCACCCACCCACTTACTCCCCACTCACTCACCCACTCACCCACTCACTCACCCACCCACTCACCCACCCACCACCCCCCACTCACTCACCCACTCACCCACCCACTCACCCACCCACTCACCCACTCACTCACTCACCCACCCACTCACCCACCCACCCACTCACCCACTCACTCACCCACTCACTCACCCACTCACCCACCCACTCACTCACCCCTCACCCACCCACCCCCCCCACCACCCCTCACTCACTCACCCACTCACCCACTCACTCACTCACCCACTCACCCACCCCCACCCACTCACCCACCACTCACCCACCCCTCACCCACTCACCCACCCACCCACTACCCACCCACCACCCACCCACCCCTCACCCACTCACCCACCCACTCACCCACTCACTCACTCAACTCACCCACTCACCCCCCACTTACTCACCCACTCACTCACCCACTCACTCACCCACTCACCCACTCACTCACCCACCCACTCACCCACTCACTCACCCACCCACTCACCCACTCACCCACCCACCCACTCACCCACTCACTCACCCACCCCTCGCCCACTCACTCACCCACCCACTCACCCACTCACCCACCCACTCACCCACCCACCCACTCACTCACCCACTCCCCACCCACCCACTCACTCACTCACCCACTCACCCCCACTCACTCCTCACCCTCACCCACCACCCCCCACCCACCCACCACCCACTCACTCCCCACCCACTCACCCACTCACCCACCCACCCCACTACCCACCCACCCACCCACTCCCCACTCACCCACCCACTCACCCACTCACTCACTCACCCACTCACCCCACTCACCCACCCACTACTCACCCACTCACTCACCCACTCACTCACCCCACCACTCACCCACCCACTCACCCACCCACTCACCCACTCACTCACCCACCCACCACCCACTCACCCACCCCCCACTCACCCACTCACTCACCCACCCACTCGCCCACCCACCCACTCACCCACTCACCCCCCCCACTCACCACCCACCCCCACCCACTCACCCACCCACCACCACTCACCCACCCACCCACTCACCCCCCCCACTCACCCACTCACTCCCCCACCCACTCGCCCCGCTTCTCTCCCCGCTCGTCCCGTCGCGCTGCCCCTTAGGAGCCCCCCGGCTCCCTCCCCCCTCTCCCCCGCTCAGCCTCTCACAGGGTAACAACCTGAGCGCACCCACCGCATTAACCCTCATTACCATTACTATTATTACTAATAGTGTTTTTAAACCTTTGGGGGGGCGGTGGAGTGGGAGGAGGGGGCAGTGCTTAGAGGATACCCAGATGTAGGTCTCACTCCCCCCCCCTTTAACGTCGTTTCGCGCAGATACGTCGTCACTTGCGAATACGTCATCACTTGTTAATGTAGCTACGTCATCACCCACCCCCCCGTGACTCCCCCCCCCGTGACCCCCACCCCCGTGACCCCCCCCGTGACTCCCCCCCCCGTGACACCCACCCCCGTGACCCCCACCCCCGTGACCCCCACCCTCGTGACCCCCACCCCACCCCCGTGACCCCCACCCCCGTGACCCCCACCCCCGTGACTCTCCCCCCCCCGTGACCCCCACCCCCCCGTGACCCCCACCCCCGTGACCCCCCCCCCCCGTGACTCTCCCCCCCCCGTGACCCCCCACCCCCCGTGACCCCCACCCCCCCCCCGTGACCGCTCTCTCCCCCCGCAGTTCCTGCTGTGCGGCGTGTGCGGCGTCTTCTGCGCGAAGAGGAAGTCGGGGAGGCTGGTGAGTGGGAACGCCGCGGTCGCCTTCGCTGTGTTCACCAGGCTCAGGCCCACTGAGCTGTACGAAGCGACGTCGGCTCTCGCGAACGATAGCCCAAGGAAAGTGGCTGGTCACCGTCGCGTGGAAATTATATAGCGCGTGACGTGGATTCTGAATGTGGAGGGAAACACGCGGGGGGGAAATTCCACGCGACCGCAAAGAGAGAGGGAGACACGCAAACTCCAAATATACAGCAGGTGTCAGGTCAGATCGAACCCACGACCTCCTGTAGACCAGGCGAGGTAGTTAACATCTAACCACCGTGATGAGCGAAAGAGAGAGATGCACGCAACTCCAAATATACAGCAGGCGTCAGTGTCAGGATTGAACCCACGACTCCTGTATACCAGGCGAGGTAGTTAACATCTCCTAGCCACCGTGATGATGAGAGAGAGACACACAAACTCCAATATACAGCAGGTGTCAGGGTCAGGATCAAACCCGACCTCCTTTATACCAGCGAGGTAGTTAACGTCTCCGAGCCACCGTGATGATTAGAGAGAGAGACACGCAAACTCCAAATATACAGCAGCAGGCGTCAGGGTCGGGATCGAACCACGACCACGTGTAGACCAGGCGAGGTAGTTTACATCTCCTAGCCACCGTGGCGCCAATAACTATACATAGCAGTCAATACTCTAAACGCGTGATGTAGATTCTAAATGTGGAGGGAAAACCGGAGGACACGGAGAAAATCCACGTGACCACGGGAGAGAGATGTGGGTCAGACAAAGCGGCGGGGGGGGGGACTATAATTATTGCGTTCGTAAATCGATTTGTTTGTAAGTCCAACTTTACTCCTGTCGATCCCAACACGTTGTACGGATTGTACACTGAACACGGGGAATTACTTTACAAGGTGTCTAATCTCCTGTAGACGTAGATGCCACTGGTTCTTCACGTTCTGCAGATGTAGATGCCACTGGTTCTTCACGTTCTGCAGATGTAGATGCCACTGGTTCTTCACGTTCTGCAGATGTAGATGCCACTGGTTCTTCACGTTCTGCAGATGTAGATGCCACTGGTTCTTCACGTTCTGCAGATGTAGATGCCACTGGTTCTTCACGTTCAGATGTAGATGCCACTGGTTCTTCACGTTCTGTAGATGTAGATGCCACTGGTTCTTCACGTTCTGTAGATGTAGATGCCACTGGTTCTTCACGTTCTGCAGATGTAGATGCCACTGGTTCTTCACGTTCTGCAGATGTAGATGCCACTGGTTCTTCACGTTCTGTAGATGTAGATGCCACTGGTTCTTCACGTTCTGTAGATGTAGATGCCACTGGTTCTTCACGTTCTGCAGATGTAGATGCCACTGGTTCTTCACGTTCTGCAGATGTAGATGCCACTGGTTCTTCACGTTCTGTAGATGTAGATGCCACTGGTTCTTCACGTTCTGCAGATGTAGATGCCACTGGTTCTTCACGTTCTGCAGATGTAGATGCCACTGGTTCTTCACGTTCTGCAGATGTAGATGCCACTGGTTCTTCACGTTCTGCAGATGTAGATGCCACTGGTTCTTCACGTTCTGTAGATGTAGATGCCACTGGTTCTTCACGTTCTGCAGATGTAGATGCCACTGGTTCTTCACGTTCTGCAGATGTAGATGCCACTGGTTCTTCACGTTCTGTAGATGTAGATGCCACTGGTTCTTCACGTTCTGCAGATGTAGATGCCACTGGTTCTTCACGTTCTGCAGATGTAGATGCCACTGGTTCTTCACGTTCAGATGTAGATGCCACTGGTTCTTCACGTTCTGTAGATGTAGATGCCACTGGTTCTTCACGTTCTGCAGATGTAGATGCCACTGGTTCTTCACGTTCTGCAGATGTAGATGCCACTGGTTCTTCACGTTCTGTAGATGTAGATGCCACTGGTTCTTCACGTTCTGCAGATGTAGATGCCACTGGTTCTTCACGTTCTGCAGATGTAGATGCCACTGGTTCTTCACGTTCTGTAGATGTAGATGCCACTGGTTCTTCACGTTCTGTAGATGTAGATGCCACTGGTTCTTCACGTTCTGCAGATGTAGATGCCAC
Source organism: Lethenteron reissneri (assembly GCF_015708825.2). Classification (NCBI taxonomy): domain Eukaryota; kingdom Metazoa; phylum Chordata; class Hyperoartia; order Petromyzontiformes; family Petromyzontidae; genus Lethenteron; species Lethenteron reissneri. The sequence continues at coordinate 1,243,694 of NC_083839.1, forward strand.
TGGTTCTTCACGTTCTGCAGATGTAGATGCCACTGGTTCTTCACGTTCTGCAGATGTAGATGCCACTGGTTCTTCACGTTCTGTAGATGTAGATGCCACTGGTTCTTCACGTTCTGTAGATGTAGATGCCACTGGTTCTTCACGTTCTGTAGATGTAGATGCCACTGGTTCTTCACGTTCTGTAGATGTAGATGCCACTGGTTCTTCACGTTCTGCAGATGTAGATGCCACTGGTTCTTCACGTTCTGTAGATGTAGATGCCACTGGTTCTTCACGTTCTGTAGATGTAGATGCCACTGGTTCTTCACGTTCTGCAGATGTAGATGCCACTGGTTCTTCACGTTCTGTAGATGTAGATGCCACTGGTTCTTCACGTTCTGCAGATGTAGATGCCACTGGTTCTTCACGTTCTGCAGATGTAGATGCCACTGGTTCTTCACGTTCTGTAGATGTAGATGCCACTGGTTCTTCACGTTCTGTAGATGTAGATGCCACTGGTTCTTCACGTTCTGCAGATGTAGATGCCACTGGTTCTTCACGTTCTGCAGATGTAGATGCCACTGGTTCTTCACGTTCTGCAGATGTAGATGCCACTGGTTCTTCACGTTCTGCAGATGTAGATGCCACTGGTTCTTCACGTTCTGCAGATGTAGATGCCATTTCTGCAGATGTAGATGCCACTGGTTCTTCACGTTCTGAGATGTAGATGCCACTGGTTCTTCACGTTCTGCAGATGTAGATGCCACTGGTTCTTCACGTTCTGCAGATGTAGATGCCACTGGTTCTTCACGTTCTGCAGATGTAGATGCCACTGGTTCTTCACGTTCTGAGATGTAGATGCCACTGGTTCTTCACGTTCTGAGATGTAGATGCCACTGGTTCTTCACGTTCTAGATGTAGATGCCACTGGTTCTTCATGTTTTGTAGAAGTAGATGCCACTGGGGTCTTCATGTTCTGCAGATGTAGATGCCACCACCACTACCATCAATTGCAGGGTGGTTGAACTGACTCCTCTCGGTCCGAACAGGCGACTGGATATACGGACCAGGTTTATTTCGTCCCTCAGAAAGTTTGGAAGTCGAATGTTCGAGTCCCTGTATTGATTATGCGATTCATAAATTTAATATACCGAGGGGGCGGAGGGGGTGCTTTAAAATCGCCGCAACAAATGCAAAAAACGCCACGCGGAATCCCAGCAAGGCATGAATTATTGAAACTCCGCTTTAGTCTGTCCGCGTGTAAGGTGGACGCGGCGCCAGAGTGGCTGAGGCAACTATAAGAGCCCCACTCACCGGCCGATGGTACCGCAAGTGGTTACCGGTGGGTCGTGCATTATTGATGCCCCCCCGCATGAGATGTCCATCGATTTTTTTTCTCTCTCGTAGTTGTGTGGCGGGCAGGAAAGGAGAGAGGGACGGAGGGAGGGGTGGTGGAAAAGCAACGGCGTCGAAATGCGTTGTCTTTGTGGTGGTTTAAACGCTCAATCAGTTCAATCTGAGCTGACGACGAGGAGGACGAGGAGGATGATGATGAGAGGCAGTGTGATACCCGGCTACCCGTACCCGACCGGTACGGGTAGCCGGGTATCGGGTAGGTACGGGTATCGGGTACCCGGTTGCGACCTCTGCCCGGCAGTGCCTGTTGTCTGACAGCTGGAGACAC